>NC_083713.1:74465000-74737500 GCF_033118175.1 Dama dama
TTTGCCCCAGAATGGGATAGCTTGATCCTGTGGTAACTCTATTCTCAGAGAACCTCTACACTGTTCTCCATAGCACTGTCACCCTCCTTATGTAACTTATATGCAGAGAACATCATGCAAAACGCTGGGCTGGAGGAAGCACAAGCTGGAATCAAGATTGCTGGGAGAAATATCAATAACCTCAGATATGCAGATGACACCACCCTTATGGCAGAAAGTGAAGAAGAACTAAAGAGCCTCTTGATGAATGTGAAAGAGGAGGTGAAAAAGCTGGCTTAAAATTCAACATTCAAAGAACTAAGATCATGGCATCTAGTCCCATCACTTCATGGCCAATACATGGGGAAAAAATTGGAAACAGTGACAACCTTTATTTTCTTGGGCTCCAAAAGCACTGCAGATGGTGAATGCAGCTATGAAATTGAAAGATGTTGCTCCTTGGAAGAAAAGCTATGACAGACCTAGACAGTGTATTAAAAAGCAGAGACATTATTTTGCTGACAAAAGTCTGTATAGTCAAATCTATGATTTTTCCAGTAGTCATGTACGGATGTGAGAGTTGGACCATAAAGAAGGCTAAGTGCTGAAAAACTGATGCTTTCAAATTGTGTTGGAGAAGACTCTTGAGAGTCCCTGGGACTGCATGGAGATCAAACCAGTCAATCCCAAAAGAAATCAGTCCTGAATATTCATTGGAAGGACTGAAGCTGAAGGTCCAATACTTTGCCACCTGATATGAAGAGTCTACTAATTAAAGAGACCCTGATGCTAAGAAAGACTGAAGGCAAAAAGAGAAGGGGGGTGGCAGAGGATGAGATGGCTTTATAGCATCACCAATTCAATGGATATGAATTTGAGCAAACTCTGGGAGATAGTGAATGAGGAGATAGTGAAGTGAGGAGCCTGGTGTGCTGCAGTCCATGGGGTCATAAAGAGTTGGACACAACTTAGCAACTGAACAACATCAAATGGTTCTTTTCTTTCTACAATGGAAGAGTACTTGTGAAAGGAGTGGACTGCAATGTAGAAAATATTTGCTATCTAGTTATTTATCAAAAATTGTTTTAGCTGATGGACAAGTGATTATTTCAGTAGTTGTTTTTTAAAAATCACAATTTTCTTATTAATTAAAATGTAACATCTACCATATATCAATTTGCAGTTACATGTTTTGTTTTTACCAGTGCTGTTTTGTTCATTGTTGTATGTATTAATGGGTCAATACCACTACTTTACAACCATTGTGTTGATTTAAAATGGTGAAAAACAAATTATCTGTCATTATTATCTTTCCATTTTCCTAGGGAATCCTCACACAAATATTTTTCCATATAAAGCTCAAAAAAATTTCCAGTTTATAAAACTGGAATCTTGATTGCCATTAGAGTAAGATGACTTTATTGGTTTGGGTGGAATTGTCCTTTTTATGATATTGAATGTCTTTCAGCCCAGGAACATGCTATGCCTTTCATTTTACTTATATTTTACTTTATGTCCTTTTATAAAATTTTATAGCTCTTTTCATATAGGCCCAGTAATTTGAAGTTAAATTTAATCTATATTTGTCATTTTTACAACTTTTGATAACAGGATTTTCTTCTTTTCAAACCTATTTTTACAAATTTTGATAACAGGATTTTCCTCTTTTCATACCTATTTCTAACATGGAATTGTTAGCATTAAAATCTATCTATTGAGCTTGTATTCAAACACCTTATGAAATTGTTTTATCATTTCAAATGTTTTTGATACTCTTTTTGCAATTTCTAGCAAACCATCAAATAAGGATATTAGTGATATATTTTGTTAGTGACTACAGGAATAGCTGCTGTTAATCATGACAACCTTCTTATTTCACTATTATTGCTATTTTTCTTGTAGGATATTGTTAATTATACTTTGTGGTGTTTGGGGGATTTCTATTCTTATTTTGCTAATGGTATTTTTTTTACTGTGAATGGCTTCTAAATTATGTTAGATGTTATTTTACCACATGGTAACATAATCATGTATTCTAATTTTTTCCTCTGTAATGTGTTGGTAAAATTTTATGCTGACAAAATTGCTTAATACAAAATCAGTAGTCATGGAACAAATTTTTCTTAGTTAAAATGTGACATTTAAAAGTATGATGCTATATTTAGTGTGAGTACAATGTTAATGTGATTACAATTTACCAGGGTTTTCTACAATTTATAAGAGAAATTTGCTCTAGTTTTCTGTGTTATCTTTGTCAAGTTTTGACAATCTGTCTTAGGATCAGTTCAGTTTAGTCACTCAGTCATGTCTGACTCTTTGCGACCCCACGGACTGCAGCATGCTAGGCTTCCCTGTCCATCTCCAACTCCCAGAGCCTACTCAAATTCATGTCCATTGCATTGGTGATGCCATCCAACCATCTCATCCTCTCTTATACCCTTTTCCTCCCGTCTTCAATCTTTCCCACCATCAAGGTCTTTACCAATGAGTCAGTTCTTTACATCAGGTGGCCGAAGTATTGGAGTTTCAGCTTCAACATCTGTCCTTCCAATGAATATTTCCTTTAGGATTGACAGGTGGATCTCCATGCAGTCCAAGGGACTCTTTAAGAGTCTTCTCCAATACCACGGTTCAAAAGCATCAGTTCTTTGGTGCTCATCTTTCTTTATAGTCCAACTCTCACATCCATACATGACTACTGGAAAAACCATAGCCTTGACTAGATGGACCTTTGTTGGTAAAGTAATGTCTCTGCTTTTTAATATGCTGTCTAGGTTGTTCACAGCTTTTCTTCCAAGGGGCAAGTGTCTTTTAATTTCATGGCTTCAGTCACCATTTGCAGTGATTTTGGAGCCCCCCAAAATAAAGTCTGTCATTATTTCCATTGTTTCCCCATCTATTTGCCATGAAGTGATGGGACCAGATGCCATGATCTTCATTTTCTGAATGTTGAGTTTTAAGCCAACTTTTTGACTCTCCTCTTTCAATTTCATTAAGAGGCTCTTTAGTTCTTCACTTTCTGCCATAAGGGTGGTGTCATCTGTGTATCTGAAGTTATTGGTATTTCTCCCAACATCTTGATTCCAGCTTGTGCTTCATCCAGCCTGACATTTCACATGATGTACTCTGCATATAAGTTAAATAAGCAGGGTGGCAATATACAGCCTTGATGTACTCATTTCCTGATTTGGAACCAGTCACTTGTTCCATGTCCAGTTCTAACTGTTGCTTCTTGACCTGCATTTAGTTAAGATAATTAAAAGAAAATGTTGGTGTGGCAATGATAGTGATATTTAGAAAGTAAAGTTATACAGAATTCAGCTCCAAAACATTCTATATTTTATACATTTTAAAGTAATAGACTTTTATAATTTATGTTTTCTTAAAATGGGTTAATCTTATTGTTTTTCTTTTTAGTTGCTAAGAAATTGTGTCTGACTCTTTTGTGACCCCATGGACTGTAGCCCACCAGGCTCCCCTGTGCATGGGATTTCCCAGGCAAGAATGCTGGAGTAGATGGTGGTTTCCACCTCCAGGTGATCTACTTGACCCAGAGATCAAACCCACGTCTCTCACATTTCTTGCACTGGCAGGCAGATTCCTGGGGCAGGGCTTCCATGACAAGCCCGTGTGGATAAAATCTTATAAATTTATATTTTCATGAGCATAGCAGTTTTCTTTTTATAGAGCTGAGTGTATATTCTTTTATTACTATGAGCTTCATACACTTATAGGACTTTCTCATTCTTGGTATTGAATATTTTCACCTTTCTGTGTTGATCAGAATTGCCAGGAGGCTATAGACTGTTTTCCCTTTTAAAAAGGGCTAGGTTTTATAAAATATTTCTTTTAAATACTATGTTTTATTATTCAAGTTTATTTATATTATCTCTTTTTAGTTTTATTTCTATATGTATTGCTATTATTTTATATCTATTATTAGTTTAGTAGTTATCTATTGCATAAATTTATTAGTTATCTAGTGTAATTTATCTCTATTTTTATTATCCTTTTCCTAGATTATCTTATATAGCCATTCAATTATTTTTTCCAGTTTTTCATCCTTCTCTTTATTTATAGGCCTGCCTATGAAAATAATAAATATTGCCCCCTGAGTACTATTTGCCCCGTAAGATGGGATAAATTAATTCCTTCTTTATAAATTTTCATTCCTGATTTGTCCCAGTTCTGGTATTTCTGGTATCCTTTTGGAGGACATGAATAAATGAATGAAAAAAACCCTGTAATTTCACCTTAAGTTTCTTCTTTGAAACTATTTTTTTAGAAGAATATTTCTTAATTTCCAAGTGGTAGATTTATTTTGATCATTGTTTGTTGTTTTTGAGGATTTCTTGTTATATTCTGTGTAAAGAATGCAGCCTTTATAATTTCTTTTTTTCTTTTAAAATGCTCAATAAACTTAATTTTTTTCCATTATTATTGATTCTTTCCATTATTATTGACTCTTTTCAGATAAGAAGCCAATCAGAGCATGGCAGGGTGGGAGGACTCTTATCTGGAATTCTCAGAGAAGGTCACATTCACAACTCTCATTATTTCCCATGAGCCTGAAAGAGAGAGGCCATCATGTGCTATAGGCCCAGCGATGTAATCCTCTCAACTATTGGTGCCATCTGCAGATGTCTTTACTCTGAGTGTTCCCATGAGCCTGTGGGTGGCCGTCTGACCTCCTGGGCAGCTGAGATGCTCACCTGAGAGGCGAATGTCTCCTCATTGAGATGCCGTGGATCCGTAGGTTCTTACCTAGATTCCAGCAGGCAGTCATAGGGTGGAGACAGGCCAGTAGGGCGGCAGATGAAGGGATTGGTGAGCATTTCCTGCTATCTTCTTTCTAAAGCAATTTAAATGGGGGATTTTCTCCTTGGTGTACATTCCTCCCCCTTCCTCCTCCTGTTTCTTCTCCTTCTTTGCTCCTCCACTCCTCTTCCCCTTCCTCCTCCTTCTCTACTTCCCTTTCCCCCTCCTCCTCCACCTGCTCCTCCTCCTCTCTCTCTCCTGCTTCCCCTTCACCTCCTCCCCTCCTCTTTACTCTTCTCCTCCTCCACCCCTTCCTCTTCTCCCTCCTCCACTTCCTTCCTCTTTCTTTTTCTCCTCCTCCTCCCCCCTTTCTTCTCCTTCTGATATGCTATCCTGCCTGATCTGATTGGTCCATCTTGCTCTTATTTTGGTTAATCAGTCTGCTTGGGTTACACTGACAATCCATGTCACACTGAGCCTCATATGTGAACTCTTCTGGGGGTCAGTGTCCCTGTCCCCACTTTTCTAGTCATGAGATGTGGTGGTGATATTTGCCACATGCCTAGCAAGGTTCATAATGAGCAGTTTCTATAGTCACTATTACTATTAATTACTTAGTCACTGCTTTGGCAGTTTACTTCAGTTGAGCTGTCTCTGCATTTGAGTTAACCCTAATAATAAAGGGATCTCTACCTCCCCTTGACCTTGGAGATGCTGTTCAATATTCCAGACTAAATGTGTTGATGTGTGGATGGGGGACCATCTGACCCCATCTTGGCTGCTGGCTCCAGTTCTTTGACAAAACAAAACACCCCCAAAAATCTGTCAGGAAAACTCTCTATGGAGGTCATTTGGAAATACAATGCTACAAACAATATCACAAAATGGATATTATTTAAATTCTGGCTTGGCCAGTGTTAGACCTTCAGTGTTATTTTAGCAATTTTAGCAGACCTGGTAGTGCAAATAGTTGTAATTAAAGGCTTCCAGTAACAGCCTGTCAAGTCCTTGTGTGTATCACGTTTGGCACATGTTTCAAAGCCGAGAGTGATATCAAATAGACCATCTGTTGGTTTTCATTAAGTTTTCTCTCATCAACAGCACTATTAAATATAACTGAACCTATTTAAAAAAATTCCCTGACATCTGTGCTTTCAATTGGAACATTGATCAATATTAATAACAATGCTGCTTCACCTGAATTTATTATTAATGAAAAGTTAAATACAGCATAAATATCAATGTTTGCCCTACAATACCTTTAATAGTACTTAGCCAAACAAAGTCAGAGAAAGCGTGCTGTTTTATGAGTAGAATTAATGAAAATGCCTGGATACAAGTATTCCACTGAATCCCACTGGTGGCCAGCATATTTGCAGCATCTGGGCTTGCACATTTCTCACCAAAAAGACTTACCCTGAAAATTTTACCTGGCAAATTTTACTGTCCTTCAAGTCCTGTCTTAGGCATGAGCTCCTCTGGGAAGTCTTCCTTGTCTTTATCAGTATTGACTTACCCTTGCCTTTCCCCTCCTCCAGTCCTTGAACAAAAGACTTTGATCAAACTTCGCTTTCTTTCATGTTTGTCTCCCCAGGAAGAGCAGAATCATGCCTTATGTATTAAGCCCTGTGTATAGTAGGTGCTCAGTTGCAATGAACCAAACAAATAAATGAACAACTGAAATGCAATTCTACCAGAAAGAAGAGAGCAAACCTTCCTGAACTCAATAGTTGATGAAGGCTATATTTTCCCCAATGCACCAACAAGAGGCATGGCAAAGTAGAAAGACTTATACAGTGAGACCAGGTGTTAACTCTCACCTGGAGAGTCTACCTTCTTTCCTGTTTCTGCTCCTCCATCTTGCCCTGCAGCCCTGAGCAGGGTGCATGCCTGGCTGTCACGCTGTTTCTCTTTGAGGGGCTTGACGACATTTTGCTTCAGTGGAGAAAGTTAAGAGTCTGGGTGACTGCTGGGTCAGCATCCTTGTGCCCTTGTGTTAACTCCTCCCCTGGGTTGTCAGGCACTTGAGGGCGGGGATTGGGTGTAATTCACCTCTGGGCTCCTTGTGTCATGCACTGTGTCTGGTTCAAGAAAACGTTGCAAAACCTCCTTGAATCCAGCAGAGATAGGTACCTGAGTTCAGGTATGTTTGACAGGTCTAATAAGTCCTCCTCATCTGCTAATTCGTGATTTTATTATGTAGATTTTATGACAATGTAGGTGTTTATTATTATTATTATTATTATTCAGGTCTTAGAGGGCCAACAGATGAAGAGATTATAGTCATTGAAAAGACAGTTTCCTACTCAAAGTTCCCAGAAGGAGGAGGCATGCTATACCAGCAGAGCCACATAGGGAAACAGCAGGGGTCGGCCTAGAGCAGAGGGAGGGAGGAGAAAGTGTGAGAAGCAGTTGTCACTGTGGTTCCCGCAGGAAAGAATGGGTGAGGAAGGGTAAGTAGTTGTAGGACTGACTAGTTATAACAATTCCAACAGCCTCTGCAGGTGCTGTGGCTGTCTCTAGTTGTCTGGTGCCTTGGTACCTGGCTTTGGGTGATAAGGTGATCAAGTAGATGGCAACCTAGAGTGAGAGCTCAGTAAGTGAGGTCTTTGGGGTGGATGTGGAACCTGGATCTGCTGCTTTGCATACGTAAGTCACAGATAGGAGAGGCAGTCTCCTCTGGGTCAGTAAGACTCCAGGTGCCAAGACATCAAAATCAGAAGACAGCTGAATGCACTCATTTATTTGCTTAACAAGCCTTTCCTGAATGACCGCTACCACCAGGCCACTGTGTTGGAGCCTCAGTGTTGACTAAGTCACAAGCCCCCAGTCATGTGAGAAGAGCTGGGGAGATAGTCGCTGTGCAGAATGACCGGGGCTGTGACAGAGAACATGATAGGGTTGCCCAGTGTGGACTAGGGGTTAAGAGTAGGGAAGCTTCCTGGAGGAACTGAAATGAATGTTACAAGTAAGATTTTACCAAGTAGGGTGGGGTGGAAGGCAGTAGCAGTAGGGTTAGGGGTCATCCAAAAGCCAGCATGCCTTCATATCTTAGAGTTCCCTTAAGGACCAGGTGAATGTCTTCACTGGAACAGTTGCTGGGAGAAGAGACAGTTAGAGAAGGCCCTTTATATGAGAGGCAGCCTGCTCTCCTAACCCAGGCCTGATTGATTTGGAAAGTGTCAGGAGAAGGTGCATGTCAGGATTTCAGCAACAGCTTATATTCATCTAGGGCTTTCTTCATGCTGCATGCATATTTAACTTGTGAGTAAAGAAGGGCACATATATTATATTTCTGTACTGTGTTTCATTGTAAGTATATGTTTAAAAAAACACATATACAACTAAGTTGGGCTCCTTGATGGAGCTAATGAAACTTCGTTGTTTTCTTCATCTATTAATTTCAGACTTGCCAGAGTCAATTTCAGACTCTGGCCATAAATATACACATCTATGAAGATGAAGAGAAAGAAGGAAGATGGGCCATTAGAGGAGGGAGGGTCAGGAAAAGGAAGTAGGGATTCTTTGATTCCAGAAACTTTCCATGACTTAGCATCTCATCAAGCTGAGAGTGTCTGCTATGCAAAAGTGTCTGATATTGATATGGAGGCTCCTTGAGAAGAGAATAGGAGGGGATAATATTTAAGGAGCATTTTGTGGTTATTAAATCAAATGACATAGGCAACATACTTAGGAAAGTGTCTGGCACTTCATAAAAGTGAATGATAAAATGGCAGTTGCCATTA
Source organism: Dama dama (assembly GCF_033118175.1). Classification (NCBI taxonomy): domain Eukaryota; kingdom Metazoa; phylum Chordata; class Mammalia; order Artiodactyla; family Cervidae; genus Dama; species Dama dama. Next base: position 74,473,484 of record NC_083713.1, read on the forward strand.
TTGCCAATATTGTCCTTACTATCTTTTCATATGTGAACACTACTATGTACACAGAAATCAATTTGTTCAATTTTGGAGGGGATGAAGAGACACTGTAAAGATGCAATACATTTAAGTCTTTAATCCATTTTTGTGTATGGTGTTAGGAACTGTTCTAGTTTCATTCATTTACATGTAGCTGTCTGGTTTTCCTGGCACCACTCATTGAAGAGGCGGTCTCTTCTCCATTGTATGTTCCTACCTCCTTTGTCAAAGGTGCCTATATGTGCTTGGGTTTATCTCTGGGCTTTCTATCTTGTTCCATTGGTCTATATTTCTGTTTTTGTGCTAGTACCATGTTGTCTAGATGAATGAATAAAGAAGATGTGAATGAATGAATAAAGAAGATACATATATACAATGGAATATTACTCAGCCTTAAAAAGAATGAATTTGAGTTCATTCTAGTGGACAGATGGACCTAGAACCTGTTATACAAAGTGAAGTAAGTCAGAAAGAGAAAAACAAATATCATATATTAACATATATATATATATATTTGGAATCTAGAAAAATGGTATTAATGAACCTATTAATGGGGAAGAAATGGAAATATAGATATAGAGAATGGATGTGTGGACACAGTGGGGGAAGGAAAGAGTGGGATGAACAGAGAAATTAGCATCAACATATATACACTACCATGTGTAAAATAGATAGCTAACACAGGGAATCCAGTTTTACACTCTGTGGTAACCTAGAGGCGTGGGATGGGAGAGGGGAGGGAGCATCAAGAGGGAGGGATTTAAACCTTAGATTTTTGAAAGACTGTTTAATGATGTTACATAGCATTCAGTACCAGGTAAACCTAGACAGTGTATTAAAAAAACAGAGATATGATTTTGCTGACAAAGGTTCATGTAGTCAAATCTACGGTTTTTCCAGTAGTCGTGTATGGATGTATGAGTTAGATTATAAAGAAGGCTGAGTGCTGAAGAATTGAAGCTTTTGAACTCTGGTGCTGGAGAAGACTTATGAGAGCCCCTTGGACAGCAAGAAGATCAAATTAGTCAATCCAAAAGGAAATCAACCCTGAATATTCAATGGAAGGACTGATGCTGAAGTGCCAGTACTTTGACCACCTGATGTGAAGAGCCGACTCACTGGAAAAGACTCTGATGCTTGGAAAGATTGAGGGCATGAGTAGGGAATGACAGAGGGTGAGATGGTTGGATGGCGTCACTGACTCAATGGACATGAGTTTGAGCAAACTCCAGGAGACAGTGAAGGACAGGGAGGCCTGGCGTGCTGCAGTCCATGGGGTCTCAGAGTCAGACATGACTGAGTGACTGAGCAACAAGGGAAACCGAGGAACGTGTACTGAGTGATAGTTTCGGTGCAGAGGAGGACAGCTTGCAGATGAGTGGCTGCGGAAGACCTGCTGGGTTTAGCGTATGCCCTGGCTTGCTCCACATACTTTGTAGAAAAAGAGGCAAAGGAAGGAATAGAAAACACACTGTTCTAAAGAGATACCTCTGATTTGGTAATGGATATTAATTGGAAATTTTTAAACAAAATAATTTTTCTTTAAGATCTCATATATTATTTTTTTATTTTATTAATTCTTAACATAGCATCTCTTGTTTAGGGTGCAAGTTTTGATTTTTTACTTATTTGGTGTCTCAAGTAATATCCTCACATTTGATATGTTTTTCAGTGCATGCATGCATGCTAAGTCACCTCAGTCATGTTCCACTCTTTGCAACCTTATGGACTGTAGCCTGCCAGGCTCCTCTGTCCATGAGCATTCTCTAGGCAAAAATACTGGAGTGGGTTTCCATGCCCTTCTCCAGGGGATCTTCTTGACCCAGGGATTGAACCCATATCTTTTGTGTCTCCTGCATTGGCAGCCAGGCTCTTTACCACTAGCACCATCTGGGAAGCCAGGGATTTTCAGCAATATTTAAAAATGGTTCTTTGGCATGTTAAGAAAACAGAGACATCCTTAGAGTCAATGTGAAGTTCTCTGGTGAGATCCAGCATTGATAAGTGGTAATGCCTAAATGTTTTTGTGAACTTCCTACAATTGGGCACACAATTGAAGATACACTTACCACTTTATAAAAGAGTGTAAGTTGTGTGCTATCTAATAAACTTTTTCTCTAATGGAAAAATTGAGTTAAAGAAAAAGCTATTGAAACATTAAGTTATTTTAGTGGCGTCTATCATTTCTTTCGGGGTTATGTTGGTTTCATTGTGTTATTATAATACCAGGATTGGATTAACTTTGATAACATATATTTTCAATTCAGGACAAAAAATTATAGCACAGTTTGCCTTGTATTAGTTATTCAGATAATTGGGGTAAGAAGATTTTTGGAATTTATTTTCCTTGAGTAATTGCTAACCCCTCATTTTCCTCTGTTTGTAAATGGAAAAAAGGATTTCCTGAGATTCTAAACTGGGTTCTTTTGTGAGTGTAGGGTTGTATAGAATGGTGTTTGGGGTCTGCTGGAAGTGTGTTTACTCCGCAAGAGTTGCAAAGAAGAACAAGCAACTTGATGATTAGAGTTTGGACAGAGACAAGAGTCTTGGGGTGGAAATCCCCAAGCTATAATCAATGAATTTTTAAGCTGATATAATATCAGCCTCAAAGGGAGAGTTTTTTAAAGTGTAGATTTCAGGATTCCAGATCCTAAAACATTCTGATTCTGTAGGTCTGGAGGTTGGGAAGATGATAGTCTTCTAAAAGGACCACCACAAACAAGTCTTCTAAGGAGTTCTGGTTGCTAATGGTTCTAACAGCACCTCTCAGGCAAGAACTAAATGTGGAAGGTACTTTCCCTGAGGGAAGGGACAGTAAGGGCTCATGAACTTGTGAGAGGTATATGGACAAGTCCTCACTCATGAACTCCAGCCTGTGCACCTTCTGAAAAATGTCAGGGTCCTAGAAATGTCTTTCAAAGGCTAGTGGAGCATATTGCTTTATGAAATTCCCCAGATGTGGAAACAGAGATTTGAAAAGTCCAGAACCTCAAGAGGGGGCCTTTGTTTGGCTTTTAGAGCCAACTGAATAGGCATGGGAGGGTTGGAGTTCTAAGGATGTGGGCGTGAGCTGTGGCCACGACATATAGCTACTACCAAGGTGCTTCAGTTGGAAGCAAGGGTAATTACAATAGTCAAAGACATCATAACAATGTGAATCAAAATGCAAACTTTCATGTTAACTGCTTTAACTAAATGAATTTTAAAATCATGACAATAAGATAATCACTTATGTACACTCACAGCATTATGTACCAGGTACTGGAGGTTCATATTTTTATCCAGTAATTCCAACTCTAGGAATCTATCCTAGGGAATCATCTGAAATACAACATCTATGTACTAAGATATTTTCCAAAATGTTATTCATAACATTTTGAATTCATAACATTTCCTGTTATTCATAGCAGGAAACAGATGTCCTAGATGGTTTGGTAAATGAGGGCATGCTCTATGAGAAAATATCAAACAACCACTAAAATATTTATTAAAATATAGGATATGAGATATCCCTCTTGACAGGATCAGTAGAGGAAGAAAGAAGTGGAACATGAGAAAGTGCCCTAGGCTGTTAACATGGACACACGCACAATAAATTACTGGAAGAAACTATGTCAACAAATGCCAAGAGGCCTTTCTTCAAATTTGACATGGTGGCTCTTTCTCAGCCATAGATCTCACCCTGATATTGCTTAAAGAAGCCAACTGTTACTCCTCTGTCTATAGTGAGTTCTTGTCATTACCATGATTTTGCTACTGAATTAAGTTGTATGGACTCCCCTAGAGTTCTTTTCCCTTTCAAGTTTATGTAGCTAAATCACTAATCCAAAGGTAAGATCCATGCTGCACAAGCTTTGTTCAATGACCAAAGAGTGGAGAAGTGGGAACTAAATCCACAGATCAACTTCTGGACCATGAGGCAAGAGAAGTTTGATTTTAAAGAATAAAGATGAAAGGAGGAGGAATGAGGCTACTTATCCATTTTGGTCCTTAATTTCTGGTCCTGACTGCCAAGATGCTAATGTGGTAAAACCAGCACCTAATGAGACTCAGGGTCTGCTGGAGGTCAGATTCCTACCCTCTGGGTCCCAGCTGGTTCCATCTGTTTTCTGTTTGTTTGTCTCTCCCTATAACTTCTTATAACTCTTATCTCTGGACCATCAAAGACTTAAAGATTTATATTGGCTTCTGCTAAAAGTTAGGGTTGGGAATTTTGAGCAAGGACCTGGCGCAGCAGCTCTAGCAACTATTCTTCGAAACACTGTTCTTATCATTTATAGAAAGAAAATTACCTGCTTATCTAATAATATTAATATAATAGGTTTTGCTCTTGAAAAACTGTGCTTCTTAGGGTGAAGAGTATTTCTGCTTTACTCACTACCGTTTATTTGGAGGCTGACCCAGGTCGGTCCTGAAGCAGTGGACACTCAATGAATTAGTATTTTCTATATCACATTAGCTGACAGCATCTGTTCTCTCCCTATGCATTATATATTATATGTATATACACATATGGGGCTTCCTAGGTGGCGCTAGTGGTAAAGAACCCACTTGCGGATGCAGGAGACAAAAAGAGACGCTGGTTGGATCCCAGGGTCGGGAATATCCCCTGGAGGAGGAAGTGGCTACCCACTCCAGTCTTCTTGCCTGGAGAGTCCCATGGACAGTGGAGCCTGGTGGGCTGCAATCCATAGGATTGCAAAGAGCTGTACACAACTGAAGCGACTTAGCACGCATATACACCGATGTATATGTAATTTTCCACTCAATTCCACAGTCTCTGGTATTCCATATTTGAAAAGCGAGATTTGCTTTCATTGCTTTACTTGTCTTTACAGCTTTTAAAAAATATACATTCTTCTGATAAATAGCAGATGGAGTAAGGTAGTACATCATGTATTAGTAGTTACATACGACTTAGCAGGAAATAATTTCTCAATATTTTTTTTTTCCTGTAAATGGTATCAGTCTATAAAAGAAAGGACAGCTCTGATAATTCAGGGAAAGGGCCTCATCTTTTGGACTTTAAGTTTGCCCTGATGGCCTCAGTCATGACTGGGCCTTGCCAAGGACAGCCCCAAGAGGTGTGACCAGGAAGGGTAGATGGGAGGGGTCAAAGCAGATATTTATTTTCTCAGCTTTGGTGGAGAGCTAACCTTTTCTATGGATGTTTGTGAAAAGGAAGGAGAAGGGTTCATGGTGATTGGGGGCGGGAACAATGTTAAAAAGTGGTGGAGAGATAAACAGAGATTATAATGGAAGCTCAACATTTCATTCTAAAAATTGTTCTGAAATAAGCACATTCATGGTTGTTATTTCCACTTACCAAAAATATCCAATCTGACTAACATGCTAATTTATTTTTCTCAAGTTTATTTAAAATTTCTTTTCCATAATTTGGAGTCTGACTCTAGAAAAGATGTCAGTTCAACTCAACAACATGGGAGCATTCTGATTTCCTTACAGAAGCCAAGGACTCAGAGTTCACTTTGGTTTGGTTCCTAGCTTACCTTTTCTTAGGGAAACACAAGGATGAACAAATTGAAGTACACGGATGTGTCCCTCCCTCCCTCCCTCCCTCCCTCCTCCTTCCTCACCTCCTCTCTTTCTTCCTTTTTCCTTCTCTCTCTGCCTTATTCTCTTTTTCCTTCTTTCTACTCTCAGGTTGTAGTTAAGATTTAAGTTGAAGCAGATGAACAAAACAGATTGGAGACATTAACCTTAGGCTGTCTTTGCCTCTGAAATTAGCATCAACTCTGGGTGTGAATGACTGTTGATTCCTATGTTAAAGGAAGCTGCAATTTCTCAAAAATTGGAAGGATATTATGAGCATCTTAGACCTGCAGGGAGCTTCATTAATTACAGTTCCTGGAAAATTTTTCTTACAGTAAAATCGACACATGCAGAAATGCTGATTTTAAGTCTTCACTGGCATGCCAGTGTTGATGATTAATGTCTATTTTACTTCTTTAATGAGAGATCTCACATGTGAATTAGGCTGGGCCACAGAGATGATTCATCTCTTCCCTGCTAGAAGGCAAGGCATGTTTTCTGCTAAAGAGGAAAAAGAAGTTTGCTTTTACCTACTCCGTACTCCCAGCAAAGCTTTCTGGCATTCAGTTGTAACACATCTATCTCTTCCAACATGTTGCATCTCATCTAGTTTCTGCAATAATCTCCTAATAGTCTTCCCTCTCTCCAGTTCTCTGGTTTGCTGTGGACTGATTTATGCCTGTTACCCAAGCATTATTATTAAATTTGTCCCCCTCTTTGCTCAGATGTGCCTTGGTTTGTGATAATTGTACGGTGGCCCTGTGATTTGACCTGTATCCACCTTTCCAACCTCATCTTCCACTTCCCGTCTTTGTGCTTGCTGTCCGTTCTCTTGTTCCCTTGGATAATTTCATGCTTTCTGGGGCCATTCAGTGTATGCTCCTTTAGCCTGGCACAATGTCTTCTTCACCTCCCTATCTCAGCTCTGAAATTACTTCCAAAGCTTTCCTGACCTCACCAACCTAGTTCAGGGCTCATCATTCAAAGGGTTTCTTAGCATTTACCAGACTTATAAGTCCACAATTATTAGTGTGACTACTTCACTGATGCTAATTCTCCCATTAGATTCTATCAGCCCCCAAGTTTTATTTCCTCCTTTAGAGGAGGGAAAATTATTTTAGAGAGATTAAAAAATTGATGTGTGATAACTGAGTGAGTATCTGAACCTCAGTTCTGCCTAACTCTATCATTTCTATTTCCTGATAGACGTCTTTAGCCAGAAGAGCTAAAGGTGGAGTGTCTGGTTGACAATGACCCTGTATTGCAATATCTTCTGTATCTCTTTGGCATTAGAAGCAATTTCCAATAAATATTTTCAAGTTCTGAAAAGACTTAAGATTGCTCAGCTGAAAAACTCACAGTTTTCAGTGACATCACTATGCATCCCTTATTATCGGGGAATCTCTTTATCCTTTTTATCATTCCTCTCTTGGCGGCTCACCAATAGCAATTGGCAATGCTTGCAATTGGTGAATTGGCAATGAGGTGGCTCATCTCATTCCTCACTAATGGGTCCTTGAAGAGGAGAACTTCTGGTGCTGCAAATAAGAAGAAAGATTCACCCCTATAGATAAAACCTAGAGAGGAAGGAATATGTGGGGGGAATCATCTGGGATTTTAATCACATGGTCTCTCTGGAAAATCACATGTCCAGCAAATTCTACTTCCTGTCCCTCCTGGGAACCTGGTTAAGGTACATTTCCCAGCCTCCCTTCCAGTGAGGAGAAGCCCTGTGATTGACTTCTGACCAAGTAGAAATGGTATAAAATCCTGCTTGCCATTTTCCATATTTCATGCACTGGAAAAGTAATGAAATTGATTGCATAACTTGACCAAATTCAGAACTCAAAATCCCAATTTCCTCTTGATTTGCCTGCATACATAGTTAGAAGCTCTGGTCAACTCCTTTTACACCTGATTTTAATCATTCTTACTCCCAACCCTGGATTCTGCTGTTAGTAGAAGTGTAAATTAATGTAACATTGTGGGAGATAATTCCCTATGGACTTCTTGTGTTTCTGTAAGTTTTGTAAGCAGAGACATTGATAGCTTCTACTTCAGAGAATTTCTTCAAGGATGCTTGTAAAGCAAACTGCCTTATAAATGTACAATGTTTTCTCCCTGGAGAAGATGCCAGATTAGTTTACTGTCTGGGATAATAAACCATTTATCCTTCTGGCTCAAAGGCTGAGCAGGTTTGTTGTGGGCCTTTTAGAACACTGAGGGTTTCCTAAGATCAAGGTTTCACTGCATGTGTAGAATTTCCCTGGGCCACTGCACTGCCCCTGTGGGCTGTGTGTGTGTGTGTGTGTGTGTGTGTGTGTGTGTGTGTGTGTATGTTGGTGGTGGGGGCTGATCAGCAGACCCAACTTGATCATGAAGCCCATGCTGCTTGTTATGATGTGATTGATATGATGTGTCTTTCATCCAGGAGTCTCATGTTTTCTGGCATCTATGAAACTGAGGCAGGATGATCTATTATGAAGGTAAAATCTCAGACTCTTCACAGTTCTTGATAACATTTGTTGAGAACAATTTGAATGTATCAGTAAATTTAAAATCCATTGATACTACAGTTTCATCCTTAGAATGTTTCTTGCAGAAAAAGTTGTATATTCAAATTCAAATACAAAGTTAGTTATTTCAGGGCAGAGTCTGATACTAAGAAATTAAAAAGAGCCTAACCATTTTAGTACACACATGCCTAATTTAATGATAGGCATTCCTAATTTGACTACAGTTCAGCAACTAGAATAAGGGAACTCTTTATGAGCTGGCACAGGACTTTCCCCATGATACATTTTTTCACAGGAAAAAGCAACTTATACCACAATACTATGAATTTTGGACTCATTGTCTATTCACTTTTTCACCTATCAAGCATTTATTGAGCATTTTCTATGTACCAGGATACATGCTGATATCTCACAGTTTCCCCTGTGGGGAAACCAGAGAGTAAACAATGATAAGAGCAAAAAATAAGGCAATCATTGGGCTATGAAAACACATTTAAATGATAGAAAGCCAAGGAGACTGCTTTAGGTGGGGTGGAAATGGAAATATATAGTTTCAGGGGGATTCTGAGGTATCATCTGAGATAATCCCACAAGTTTGGAAATAAGCTAGCCAAGCAGGGATGGGGAAGAACATTAGAGTCAGAGACTCAGAGAAGAAAAAAGGTTTTTTGTGTTTGAGGATGAAAAAGGATCCCATGACGGTCAGATGATTTTGGTCATGAAGAAAGATGGTAACACTGAGGGCTATCAGTACATTTTGTTGTTCAGTGGCTAAGTCTTGTCTGACTCTTTGCGACCCCATTGACTGCAGCACTCCTTGCTTCCCTGTCCCTCACCATCTCCTGGAGTTTACCCAAGTTCATGTCCATTGAATCACTGATGCTATCCAACCATCACATCTTCTGCCACCCTCTTCTCCTTTTGCCCTCAAACTTGCCTAGCATCAGGGTCTTTTCCAATAAGTCAGCTCTTCTAATCAGGTGACCAAATTATTGTGGCTTCAGCTTTAGCATCAGTCCTTCCAATAGGTATTCAGGGTTGATTTCCCTTAGGATTGACTAGTTTGATCTCTTTGCTGTCCAAGGGATTCTCAAGAGTCGTCTCCAACAACACAATTGAAAAGTATCAAATCCTTTGGCACTCAGTCTCCATTGCTTTGACTATATGGACCTTTCTCAGCATAGTGATATCTTTGTTTTTTAATAAGCAGTCTAAGTTTGTCATAGCCTTCCATCTAAGAAGAAAGTGTCTTCTAATTTCATGGCTGCAGTCACCATCTGCAGTGATTTTGGAGCCCAAGAAAAGAAAATCTGTCACTGCTTTCACTTTCCCCCCATCTATTTGCCATTAAGTGATGGGACTGGAGGCCATGATCTTAGTGCTTTGAATGTTGGGTTTTAAGCCAGCTTTCTCACTCTCCTGTTTCACCTTCATCAAGAGGCTCTTTAGTTCTTCTTCACTTTCTTCCATAAGGGTGGTGTCATCTGCATATCTGAGGTTATTGATATTTCTCCTGGCAATCTTGATTCCAGCTTGTAACTCATCCAGCCCAGCATCTCGCATGATGTTCTCTGCCTATAAGTTAAACAAACAGGGTGACAATATACAGCCTTGAAGTACTCCTTTCCCAATTTGGAACCAGTCAGTTGTTCCATGTAAGGTTCTAACTGTTGCTTCTTGACCTGCATACAGATTTCTCAAGATAGAGGTAAGGTGGTCTGGTATTCTGAGCTTTTGAAGAATTTTCCACAGTTTGTTGTGATCCACATAGTCAAAGACTTTAGCATAGTCAATGAAACAGAAGTAGATGTTTTAATGGAATTTCCTTGCTTTCTCTATGATCCAATGAATGTTGACAATTTGATCTCTGGTTCTTCTGCCTTTTCTAAAGCCAGGTTGTATATCTGGAATTGCTGTTGGATACTTGTTTGAAGGATTTTGAATATAACTTTATTAGCATGGGAAGTGAGCACAGTTGTGTGGTAATTTGAACATTCTTTGGCATTGCCCTTCTTTGGTGTTGAGATGAAACTAACCTTCTCCAGTCGTGTGGCCACTACTGGGTTTTCCAAATTTGCTTACATATTGAGTGCAGCACTTTTAGTATTTTAAGTAGCTCAGCTGGGATTCCATCACCTCCACTAGCTTTACTGATAGCAATGCTTCCTAAGGCCCAGTTGACTTCATACTCCAGGATGAAGTCTAACTGAACTAACTCCAGGATAAAGGCTCTAACTGAGTGACCTCACCATCATGGTAATCAGGGTCATCAAGAGGGGTTGATGAAAGGAGTTCTTAGATATAATTTGAGATAAGATATTTGGAAGCAACCAAAAAAAAGGAAAAGCATGTTAGGGCAGTGATAGGATCTGGTTTTCTTATATAAATGATCATTCTGACTGCTATATGAAAAACACTTTATGATAGTCTCTCTTTTTATAAATGTATATGTATATATGCACATACATGCATATAGCCCTCCCTGGTGCTCAGACAGTAGACAGTAAAAAATCTGCCTGCAATGCGGGAGACCCAAGTTCGATCACTGGGTTGCAAAGATTCCCTGGGGAAGCATTTGGCTACCCACTCCAGTATTCTTGTTTGGAAAATTCCATGGACAGAGGAGCCTGCTAGGCTACAGTGCATGGGGTCACAGAGTCGGACACGACTGAGCGACTTTTCTTTTCCCATATATGTATACACACATGCATAATACATATTTATGTATAAACATACATGTCCTTATTTTATGTAGAAGTAACAGCTTATGGTTTTGGGGGATGAATTGGGAGAACCTTAATACTTATTGCTTCATAAAAAAATAAGGAAACACATTCTGAATATTAATAGGAAAAGATGGGGAAGGTAAAATTTCTGGAGCCAGGTTATATACAAAACCAAGATAGAATTTTCCTCTAGTAGGTATTATTAAAAGCTCTTAAATTTTTTGATCTTATTTGTTTCTTTCTCACCAGAGGTGGCAATGTTAGCATTGCTTAGAAAATAATTTGTCTACACACATGTACATGTTTACAAAAGCCATCGGTTTCTAGCATATGAATATTAATTACCATCTTTGAAAAGAGATCAAAGGAGGAAAAAAGAGCCACAGAGAATATAGTCATGCAACCTTGTTTTGGATGAGTTAATAAATTAGAAGCTGAAATAAAAACCTAGGCTGAAAATGACCTGGTCAAGGAAATACTTATGAGATCTTCTGATAAACTCTGACAAAGATGGTATTAAGAGAAAGATCCTTTACAATGAAAAGACTTTAAAAGTTGCAAAATATAAATTAAATGTTTTTCCTACTGTCAGTAAACAAATCAATATATATGTCTTCTTTCATAAATACATAATTCTAGCAGTTCAATGTTATGGCCATTTCTCACAAAGCCATCTTCTGATTTGGTAACATAATTACTGTAGAACGAAAGCTCCTTGCTGCTGCTGAGACCTCATTTAAACATCTACAGGCTCCCTGTTTAGCATGAACCTTGTTCTTGACCTAATACTGCAGGGTTATTGATAGCTATCTGAGAAGTCTCACTAATCTATTTACTGAAATTTCATTATCCCAAACTGTCATAGACACAACCACTCCCACTCTCATTTTTACTCCAAGTTAGGGACTCATATCAGGGAAAAGATGTCATATTCTTCTTTTTGGGCAATGGAATAAAAAGAAAACTAACTTATATGGAAGTAAATTGGCTAATTGCTAATGTTTGAATATGTTCAGCCAATGTTGGGAGCTTTCAGCCAGCACAGTGATGAGGACAGATCACTCTAGGAGTTGTCACTGGTTTTGTATTTTCCTCTGATGTTGAAGTTGGGGGGCCTGTTATACCTAGGATGAAGTTAAGTTGCTCAGTCATGTCCAACTCTTTGCGACCCCATGGACTGTAGCCTACCAGGCTCCTCCATCCATGGGATTTTCCATTTCCTTCTCCAGGAGATCTTTCCAACCCAGGGATTGAACCCAGGTCTCCTGCATTGTAGGCAGACACTTTACCCTCTGAGCCACCAGGGAAGTCCTATATCTAGGATAGGCAGCAGTAATTTTCCGAGTCTTGGAATTTATTTATGGATTAATTAGAGAAACTATTGAATACCTTCTATGTTCCAGGCACTATATAGAATGAGTTAAATATGTTTTTGACTCTGTTCTGGTGTCTAATCATCTTTCATTTGGTTTTCCACCATGTTAGATATACCACGCTTACTTTTCAAAATTTATATGTTCTCAAAAAGTACCATGAAATTATATCTCCCTCCAAGGCTTCTATTTGACTTTTGCTTGGTCATTTGGAATTCATAGAAATTGCTGTTGCATTTGAATAGCATATTTCCTATTGTTTTAGGCAGAGTGATTTATAGCAGTGTGTAGGAAGGTTTGATTTTTGACATGCTTAACACTGATGAATTAGGTGAAATATTTTTCAGTCACAGGCTTCTGGCCAAGCTTCTTCTGAAGTGAAGCCCAGGTTCTCTCTGAGGAGACTGGAGAGGAAAGAACAGGTGAATTAAATAGTGCCATCCTCAGGCTAGAAAGGCTTATACCTACCTCTTGGCTGTGTCATCTCTACGCTATTTTGCCTCAATGCACAACTGGTCCACATTTTTATCACTTCATGAGTGACTCTCCCTGGATTGTTGGAGTAGCTTAACAACTTCACTGACTTTTCCAGGGAATGAGGATAACTGTGGCTCTTTCCTGTAAATGTTTTACTGGTTCTCTTCCCTCTCTGCCTCAGTATGGCTCAGAATAGTCCATGGTAATTTTGTCAGCCTTCTAGGAGAGGACACACCCCCAGATCCTCTTGACCAAAGTCAAGGATGTTCCTTGAATTCATGTATTAGAAATCACATATTGAAGAGCTGCTGGTGGATCCTTCTGCAGGAGGTCTAAAAAGCCCTGAGATATCATGAAAACTTCCTCTTTTCTTATTTTCCACTACTGATCCTAGGAGGTTAGCTTCTGTTTTTTAAATTTTATTGGAGTATAATTGTTTTACAATAGTTAGTTTCAGTTGTACAGCAGAGTGAATCAGTTATATATGTATATATATATTCATTTTCAGACCCTTATCTAATATAGCTTATTACAGAATATTAAATAGAGCTCTCTCTATATATATGTATTTTATATATCATAATATGTATATGTTAATCCCAATCTCCTAATTTATCACCCCCCTACTTTTCCCCTTTGGCAACTGTGGTTTTGATTTTGAGATCTGTGAGTCTACTTCTATTTTGTAAAAGTTTATTTGTATAATTTTTATTAGATTCCACATATAAGCAATATCATATGATGTTTGTCTTTCTCTGACTTCACTTAGTATGATAATATCTAGGTCCATCTATGTTGCTGCAAATGACATTATTTCATCCTTTTCAATGGTTGAATAATATTTAATTTTATGTATATACCACATCTTTTTATCCCTTCATCTTTTAATGGACATTTAGTTTACTTCCATGTCTTTGTGCTACCTTGAATATTGGAGTGCATATATCTTTTTGAATTGCAATTTTGTCCAGATATATGCCCAGGAGTGGGATTGCTGGATTATACGGTAGTTTTATCCTTCCTGACACACAACTCTCTTCATGACCTCCTCAACTCAGAGTTCTAGAAGCCCCATATTTACACAGATTCCTGTAGCAAGTTAAAGATAATTTCTATAAAGAAAACTTTTGAGTGCTTTGGGATCACCTGGGGTGTCTTTTAAGAACTGAAGATTCTTATCATCTCTGGTGGATCATTCATTATCTCTGCTGGATCACTGCCACCAGAGATAATGATTCCATAAATCCGGGATAGGTTCCATAAACTAATGTAGTAATAATGCTCATTACGGTGCATGTGGCCTTGAGTTCACCTTGAGGAAGATTGCACTGCGATGACAAACACTGACTTATGAATTGACAAACCCGATTGGATTTCTAGCCGCACAATTTAGTAACAGCATGACTTTGAATATGTTAATTTACTAACCAAAATTTGAAATCCAGCTTTCTTACTTCTCGTTGATGTTTAATGTTATTTAATTTCACCAAGTCCATGATGACACACAGTATAGATACAAGAATCAGGTCATTCTAAGGAAACTTACAAGTGAAGAGTCCACAAGAAGAGGTGCACAGTTGCCCAGACTGCCTAACTTTCTGTAGATATGTAGCGGGGCTGGACCCAGCGTGGCTGGATTCCAGGGAAGGAATCCCATGGTCTATTGCTCTCCCTTTAATGGGATGAGGGTCATAAAGGCCTTGACAGTGAGTGGCATGATGCTCTGTGAGCTCGCCTGGTATTGTATGTAAGTTACAAAGTAATGACAGCTTAGATGCCACTGTTTAGGTGAGTGATGGGAAATGCCCCCTGCTTAGGACCTCAAGACCTAGGGAACACCTGTAGGAAAATGCAGCTTCTTCTTCTTGGGTGAGGGTGGTGTTTCCAGTTCCTTCTAACGCATTTCTGGGCAATTCAGAGACAATTCTCAGGAAACTTTGCAGGTAGACACCACATCTTCTCAAAGGGCTTCTATGAGTGCTGGATGGAACGATGTATGATGAAAAAACTTCATTTAGTTATGATCCAGAGTAAAAATTGTTTATGCTTTATCCCTTTCCTGTATCCTACAGGGCCTGAGACACTTAAAAACTGCATGTTTTATACTCTTGTGTTCCAAATTGGCTAATTGGTTATATTATGATTGTTATTGTTGATGTTTTTGTTATTATTAATCCCATTAATCTGAGTTGAAACCTTATTGTAGATTCTGTTTTTCTTCTCCTGGGGGAAGTTTAGTCTAAGCAAGAACAATTTTTTCTCCTCTGAAGCTTAGGTTGAACTCCATTATAATCCTAACAATTTGCCGTAGAGTTTTCCACATTCAAATTGTTAGAAGCATTATATGAGTAGCTAAATGGCTAAACTGCCTTCCTAAGGAAAGAAAAGACTGAAATTCACAAATTTTGATTATTTAAAATATTGCTATTTGAAGGATTTGCTCTGAAATTATTTCAACATAACCACATATTCCATTAGTATGTGTAAAGCTTTATACATGAGGCTTTGTGAGCTCACATGGAATTATATAAAATTAATAATATTAAATGCATGCTATTCATAATATTGTGAGTACAAGTTTAAATAATATTGTAAACTATTATACACACATATGAATGCACTGTATAAATGTATCTGCTGAGATATGGAATGTGTCACTTTGCCAGAGTATAACTTTGCACAGGTTATTAAATAAAGCTGCATATCTCTTATTATTGAAAAAAACCTCAGCAAACATATACTATCTCTCCATACACACACACACACACACACACACACACACACACACACAGAGACATACAACAATGCCTCCCATAAACAGAAACTCAAAGTTTGTTAAATATGAAGATGATAATCATTGTTTGTGATTTGGACATTTTCATTATCTAGAAAGAATCTATGAGCAGGGAATGTTGAAGAATTTAGTATCCATTACTAGTGCTAGATGATTATAGCACAGGTCCTATATTAGAAGATGTTTTAACTTTGGCTCTTGAATATCTCCCTATTGTTTACAAGGCCATAGTCAAAATTTCTCAAATCATTCTGAAAACTCCCCTATTTTGTCTCAGAGATAGGCTCACTCAACATTTTAGGGGAATTACCAAGGGCTGCATTCATTTGAACCCATTGACCCTTCTCAGAAAACACTAAATCCTGCTAAAGGAAAAACAGGAACAGGAATGAAGGGGGAATTCCTGTCCTGGGGAAGAGCATCATAGATCAACCCCTTCGTCTTCCACCCATCATAGAGAATCAGGATTCTGTTTATATCCTTTGCACGTAGAGAACAGGAGAATCTCAAGGCATCAGGCTCATTCCAATGGAATCATCCCAAAATGTAGTCCCAGTGCTTCTACTATCTTACCTCTCTGGTTTATTCCTTATTTGGTCATTAGTTTCCTAAAACACAAGTCTGATCATGTTGCATTTCTTATCAAAAACTTTCCCTGCCTTCTATTTTTTTCAGAATATAAATTTAGACTCAGCAGCATAGAATTCATTCCCTCCAACCCCAATTTCTGCCACGATGCGTCACATTCCTTCCACTCTGGTGCAAGGGAATCACTTACTTGTCCAAACACCTCACGCGTTTTCAGACTTCGTGTCTTGCGTAGTGTTCTTTCAGCTCACAACTGAGCCCTCAATTCCTCAGAGCACTGGTGTAACTGGTGCCACGTGTGTGTTCAGCTGCTACGTTGTGTCTGACTCTTTGCGACCCCATGAATTGTAGCCTGCCAGTCTTCCCTGTCCTTCACTGTCTTGGAGTTTGGTCAACTTCATGTCCATTGAGTTGGTGATGCTATCTAACCATCTCATCCTTTGCAACACACACTTTTCCTTTTGCCTTCAGTCTTTCCCAGCATCAAAGTTTTTTCCAATGAGTCAGCATCAGGTGGTCAAAATATTGAAGCTTCAGTTTTAGCATGAGTCCTTCCAATGAATATTCAGGGTTGATTTCCTTTAGGTTTGACTGGTTTGATCTCCTAGGGGCTACAAAAAGAAGAAAAAATGAGAGCAAAGGAAAACGAGACACTTAATAAAACATGCAAGTCTATTATATAGATTTCATTCCTTAAAGAACTCAAGGGTGACACATTACTCAGACTATGAAGGGAAAAGTAGGCAAAATTTGAGAGAATATACATTACTGTCTTATTTGATCTCTTCTTTATGTAGGCTGCTTTCTGGATCTAGTTCATTTTGAAAATATGATGATTCAGCATTATTTTATTGATGTTCAGCAGGTGCGACTGAACTGAAATGAACTGAGGTATCGCTATGCAGTGGAAAGAGCTTAAGCTCCAGAGTCAGACGGTATTGGATTAAACTGCTGGTTTCTCTGTTAAATTGCTGTGTGACCTCAGAATCAAAATGAGTCTCAATTCCCTCATCTAACATAAAGGTATTGATAGCTACTCCAAGATTAGAATAAGGCACGGCAAGTATACAAGAACCCTACCATTCTTTATTAGTAGTAGTAATTATAGCAATATGAAGTTAATACACAGTTTATTGAACACCCATAAATGTATTTAACTTTCGCAGTGTGTTTTTCTTAAAGTCTCTAACAAGCACTCCTCTCTCTCTCTCTCTCTCTCTCCACACACACATATAAATACATGCCATATACAAACACTCAATACTAAGTTTGTTAAATATCCAGAGTATCATTTGTGATTTGGACATTTTCAACATCCAGAAGGAATCAGTGAGCAGGAAATGTTGAGCAATTTACTCTCCACCTGCCACCCTTACCTCCCCAGTAACCCCGTCTCCACACTGACCCTCAGTCGATCCTTGAGTGTCTATGTATCTCAAATGCAATACAACATAACACAATGCAAGGCAATGAGTACAATCATCATACCCAAGGTCTAATCTATCTCCCCAAAATTTTTCACATCACTTAAGGTGCTCATTGACATTTATGAGGATATTAATATGAGCTTGAATAAACTGATAATAAAATGCTACTGTGACTAAAATTGCTTGGTGAGGAAATCTAGCTCACAGAAACATTTAAAACTTGGCAGCAACTGCACTAACTGAAACCTGTGAAGGAACTGCCCCTTTTCTCATCTGACATTTTGAAACCCCTTGGCCTTTATCTCCTTTGCAACAGTACCCTGGTTTTCTGCGTTTTCTCATTGCATTCCCAGATGGAATGCTTTTCTGTTCCCCTAGTTCCAGGGGGCAGAAGGCCCCCGCCCCGGTTTCCCTGCCTCTCCTCGTCATCCGTCCTGCCAGAGCAGCACAAACGTGGGTTTGGAGGTGGGGGCAGGGTGTGAGCAGTTGCGCAAAGACTGGTGTGCAGTCTTTGTAGTATTTGCATATTTTCCTAAGAAGGAAAAAACAGATGGAATTTTTGAGTGAGGAGAATGAGGGCAAGTCAGAGTCTACATGAGAGGAAAGGCAGGAAGGACTGGGAGGGGTGGCTGAGACAGAGAATTGCCACTAAGTGATCCCAAGAAGGGCCCCATGGTGATGGAAAGGGGCTTTTGAAACAAGCTTTCTACACCCTGAGCAGACCCCCAGTGGCTCTGCAGTGAAGAATCCACTTGCAATGCATGAGACCATGGGTTCCATCCCTGGGATGGGAAGTTCTCCTGGAGGAGGGCATGGCAACCCACTCCACTATTCTTGTCTGCAGAATTCCATGGACAGAGGAGCCTGGTGGGCTATGGTCCACAGAGTCACAGATGCATACAGTGAAGAGTCCAGCCCTTTGTATTTAAAAGCAAAAATGTAATTCCTGCCTGCAAGGAATAGACTCTCAATTTATGACCACAAAACTTGCCTACAAAATCAGTAGCTACACGCACGGTTCTGGAGTGTCAGTCCACGCAGTAGTAGTTTCTGGTTGTCAACCCCCCATCCCCCGACCCCAACTTCCAACTTTCCTCCCAAGTCTTTAGAACACTTTGAACCTATGAAAAAAAAATAATAATTCCAATAAAAAGAAGCTACCCTGGCTGAAAGCAGGCAGCACTCTGATCACTGTCCCTTTCCTGGTCTTGGACCCCCTGGTTTCTGGACCCCGAGGGAAGGCTGCTACCCTGCAGGGTGCTCTGGTTCCCGTCATCCCTCCCCTGGCCTCACCATCACCCTCCTGGGTAAGGACCGTCCTAACAGTGGCTGTAGCCTAGACACTCGCTGACTCATGAGCCTCCCCATCCTGTGATGGTTCCAATCTTTCCTTCCTCATCTACTGGGTCCATGGCAGTCCCCTTGTCTTACCAAGTCTCCCAGGATTCTGCTGGACAGCCGCTCTGTCCTGTAAGAGCTGGTCTATCTGTCAGGCTCTGTCTTGTTCGCTGTGCTTGGCAGTGACGGGCTGGAAGGCCCCCTTCCCTCCCTAGCACCCTGTTTCTCTAGGTGAGGGGGCTTTCTCCAGTCTCTCTCCCCACCTGGGAGGGGTAGGGATTTGCTTTTCTGACTAAAGAAAGTGGTGAAAGGCTGAAGATGGTCCATATTTCACCAGAAACTGTCTCAAAAGCAGGAAGCATGTCCCCTGTCCTCTCTTTTGCTGAAGGCATCTGGGTTTGGTGAGGAAATCCAGATCACAGGGCCGAAAAGCTGGCAGGGCCTGGGGCCAGCCTCCACCTCCTAGAGCGGGCCGTGAGGCCCACCTTCCTCCCCTTCACCCTCCATTCTGCTGGTCCCTGATGCATGCTGAGTGAGTAAAACCCCCGCTGGAATCAGTGTGCATTCACTAGTTGGATTTGTGGGTAGAACTTTTCAGAAAATAGTGCCCAAATCTTGACTTGGAAGCCAAAATAACAGAAAACCTCACTTTGCCTTCAGATCCAAATCCCATTTTCCAACTCAGCTTGACAACAGAATCCTATACAGTGGGGCCCCAGCCAATCCTTTAAGATATCTTTTGCTGAACATAAATCCTCATTGGCCCTTTTGTCTATTTTCAGGTGGATGGTGCAAGTAAGTGGTTAACACCTGCAAATTCCAACATCCACAGCCTACTACAGTAGTAGCTGTAACCTTTGCATGCTTATACCTTTACCCCATAGCCCAAAAGTGATATGATACACTTATCAATTCAAATTGAAAGGCAAGAAGCATGATTCCTGGAGACCTAGCAACTCAACAAATATTTTTTTGACTAACCATTGACTGTCTGAAACAAGAAGGAATCACTAATCTTATTAATGATTTCCTGAGGTCTCAATGCATGTTTGTATATAACTGAGCAAGACCCTACAGGGCCTTCTGGAAACAGGCCAGCCCCCTACCCCACCCACCACGTTCCCTGATGGCCTTCTGTCTATGGCAAAACTTTAGTCGAAGAATACATTTAAACAGAGGAGTGAGAAAACACAGAAAGGAAAACAGTCAAGCAAGACATAATAATAGCTTAGCTATTAAACTAAGTCAAGGACTTTTAGTTCCTCCTCAAAGGCTATGATCATTTTTCTGAGCCACATTCTTTAGCTGTTTTGCAGATACTGAATCCCCCACCAGATGATAGAAGTCAGCTGTATGCTTCCCATAAGCAATAGGACCCAGATAGTTTGGAACCACGTTGATGACATTGACTCCCGATTACCTAGCCACCAACTAATCAGAAGAATGTCCATGAGCTGACCACACACCACACCTCTCTCTTAGCCTGCCTTTAAAAATAATTCCCTGAAAAACATCATGGAACAAAGCTCAAGCCTTTTAAATACTCGGTACCTAGATTCCTTGCTTGGTGCCTGCAGTAAACACTGCACTTTCCTTCACCAAAACTGACGTCGGTAGATTGGCTCTACTGGGAATGGCTGAGAAGACCAAAGTTTGGTGACATATGTGTAGTATGTGTGTGCTTCTATAGCCTGAGAGAAACAATGACTTTTTAAACTGTCTACATTAGTGTACATGCCTAGGTGAGCCCTTCTTGTCTCCCCTAGCTGAGGAAAGATGTAGAAGATGTAAGGTTCTTGGTGTAGGGTTCAGTCTGGATTTGGGCTCCACAGGGCAATACATGCCAGGCTTAGAGCACAGGCTCTGCATTTTCTGGGCTTGAATCCGGCTCCACTACTTACTAGCCATGTAACATTGGGCAGGTTGCTCACCTCATTAAGGTTAAATTAGGTAAGACTGACAAAGTACTTAGAATAATGCCTAGCACTCAAGAAATGCCAGCTAATATTACCAAGAATGCTGATGGAATTTTTTAAAAATTTGAATTTATAATGAGCTATGTAGTTTTCTGATTTTTAGTCATATATAATGTTTGGCTTGTCTCGTTGTCACTGTTAGTATAAAATTGTACTACAAATGTAGGAAACAATAATAAACATTTCTGTAAATGAGCTGATTCTATGAATCTCAAATGCTCTTTCATCAATGTACTTTCTTTAAAAGTCTGGTCAAAAAAATATTGTCAATATCCTGCTGTTGTTTTAGCAGAGGCATGGAAATGAGCTTCATCGTGGGGCTGAGTATTACTACTTGGTAAATGTCAGAGAGAGGGCATTCTTTTGAAGCTAATGGTCTTCACTAAGATTAAAAGAGGCATGTCCCTGTTCCTGAAGGAAGACCTTCTACAGTAGAACAGGAGCCATTCGTCAGCTAAACCTTTCAGGTATCATTTGGGAAGTGGGAGAAATTAAATAATTCCAGGAAGGGCAATGAGAATTCTATTGAAGATAGTGGGATGAAATAATTTAATTCAGAGCTGTATGCAAACTGAGCTACACCAAGCTCCCAAAACCTAGGCAAAGAGCACAGAGCTCTCTATGACTTTAGTAATTCTAAGGCATTAATTCCCCTTACTACGATGGGAAGGTGCTAATAGCAAGAAGATAATACTTAAACATTCTAGAGATTACATAGTGAAGAGGATTTATGGCCAAATACCAGCTTCCCTGGTGACTCAGATGATAAAGAATCTGCCTGTAATGCGAGTGACCCAAGTTCAATCCCTGGGTCAGGAAGAGCCCCTGGAGAAGGGAATAGCTACCCACTCCAGTATTCTTGCCTGGAGAATTCCATGGGCAGAAGAGCCAGGTGGGCTACAGTCCAAGTGGTCACAAATAGACACAGCTGAGTGACTAACACTTTTCACTCTGTAGGATAAAGCACACCAAGTGGGAATCTGAAGACGTATGGACTGGTTGTGATTCTGGATGAGGAACTTACTATTTCTGGACCTTAAGTTCTCAAGTAAAAATGAGGAATTTCTGCTTGGATGATAACCATTAAGGTACATGCTTTATAACTTAGTTATGAAAAGAGAAAGTATATTGGTGCTGTTACATCCTTCAATGTTAGCATTGATAAAGATAAGTAAATCCTTAATTTTTCTCACCTACAGATTAATAGTATTTGTGATTATGAAGACAAAATGAGGCTGCGTATGTAAAGCATTTAACACAACACTTAATAGAGTGATTGTGTATTACTATTGCTATGAGACTAAAACAGAATGAGAACGCTATTCTATTCTAGAATGCTCTGGAAGAAGGAATTCTTGGAGGAGTGAAGCCATCTAGCCCTATGGATTGGCAGGAGAGCTGTGGGGGAAAATACTACTCGGGGCCTATGGAGCATTTCCTCTTAGCTGGTCCGAGCAAAGAAATTTGTTAGAGGTTGCTCAAACTTTACTCACAAAATACAAGCAATCTGAATTCAATAATATATGAAAAGGATCATACCCCATGATCAAGTGGGATTTATTCCAAGGATGCAGGAATGATTTGTTATTTGCAAGTCAATGTGATATACCACATTATCAAAAGAAAGGATAGAAATAACATAACCATTTCAGTATATGCAGAAAAAGCATTTGACAAAATTCAACATTCGTTCATGATGATAACTCTCATCAAAGCTGGTATAGAAAAAACATATCTCAACACAAGAAAGATCATTTATGACATACCCAGGGTAAATGGTAACATTGTAAAGCAGATTTTTAGGCTTGTGTGAAAAAGAAAATCAGGTAAAACTGTGATGTTGTATTGCTCTTCTTTCATCTTCTCATTACCTTCTTTTCATTTCCAGAATAGATATTTTTAGAACACACTTTAATTTTAGTTGGAAAAAACATCAGTTGTACATTTTTATTTGTGAAAAGACAAATGGTATGAAACTGAAAACTAAAATTTTAAAATTTATCATGCCACCATTGAGTCTAATTGGCTTAAGGATGAAAAGCTGAGAGCTTTTCCTCTAAAATCAGGGACAAATCAAAGATGGACACTCTTTCCACTGCACAACTCCTAGTCACAGCAATCAGACAAATAAATACATATATAAAGGATACTCAAACTGGAATTGAAGAAGTAAACTTCACCATTTGTAGATGACATGATACTTTATATAGAAAACTCTAAAGTCTCCTTTAAAAATTATTAGAACTAATAAATGAATCAGCAAAGTTGTATGCAAGATTAATATACAGAAATCTGTTGCTTTTCTATGCACTAATAATGAGCTATTAAAAGGAAGACTAAGGAACCAATACAATTTATAATCACATTAAAATGGAATCAAATACCTTAAACTTAACAAAGGTGAAAGACCTATACACTGAAAAGTATAAAACACTGATGAAGGAATTTGAAAATGATATAAGAAAATGGAAAGTGACTTCATGTTCATGGACTAGAGGAATTAATGTTAAAACGTCCATCCTACCCTAAGTAATCTAGAGATTTAATGAAATCTTTATCAAAACATTCATGACATTTTTCACAGAACTAGAATTTATATGGAACCAAACAAAGACCTTGAGTTGACAATTCAATCTTGAGAAAAGAGAACAAAGTTATCATACTCCCTGGCTTCAGACTATATTAAAAAGCCACAGTAATCTACAGTGCATGACGCTGGCATGAAAATAGACACACAAATCAATGGAACAGAACAGTAAGCCCAGTACACACTTACAGTTAATTAATCTACATAAAGGAAGCAAGAATATACCATAGTGAAAGACAGTCTCTTCAATAATTAGTGCTGGGAAAACTGGGAAGCTATAAGTAAAAGAATGTATATAGTATATTGTACTGTATACAAAAATAAACTTAAAATGGGTTGTAGATCTAAGTGTAAGACTGAAGCCATAAAACCACTACTAGAGAACATATTGGCGTGCTGCAATTCATGGGGTCGCAAGGAGTCAGACATGACTGAATGACTGAACTGAACTGACCTGAATGTTACTAAGCCATGCAAAGAATGAAATTCTGCCATTTGCAACAACGTGGATGCACCTAGTGAGAACGATGCTGAGTGAAATAAGTCAGGCAGAGAAATATACACACTCTATGCTATCACTTATACATGAAATTTAAGGATAAAACAAATGAATATATATGATAAAACAGAAACAGACTCACAGACAGACAGCAAGCTATTGTTTACCAGCGAGGAGAAGAAAGGGGGAGGGGCTAGATAGAGGTATGGGATTAAATGACACAAATTACTATGTATAGAATAAATAAATCCAGGGATATATTAAACAGCACAGGGAAATAGAGCCATTGTTTTGTAATAACTTTAGATGGAGTATAGTCTATTAAAAAATGAAATTAAAATATCACATGCACCCAGAAAACCTGCTGTGATGTGACCTCCCACTTATCCCTTTAATTGACCCATAAATTAAGTGTTCAAATATTTATTGAGGGTCCTACTCAGTGCTAGTTTTTAAGAAGTCACTGAGCAAGCAGACATGAGCAGTAAGAGAACATATCATGTCTAATACAGAAGCCTGTATAATTTACATCTGACTGCACTGCACCCATTGTAGTGAGCGCTATCTCCTCTTCCTCGGAATGTCTTTGATTAATTGCTTTTGCTGTAATTCAGATTCTCTGATCTGGACCAGGTCTGTATCAAACTTCTATCACAATAGAGTCATCCTTTGTCTCATCTCTCTGCTCACTTCACGCTGCTTAGAGATCTTGTATTAATCATTCTTTGAGATGATTTACTGACTGTATCATTTAAAGAAGGCATGAGTAGAAATGATTAGCATTTTTAAAAACTCTTTTTCTCAATCTTGAAGAAATCTAGTGGTAGAGAAATTTTGCTAATTTTGGAATCCTTGTTACCAGAAGATATAGAACCAAGCACAGAGGACACAGTTCTAATAACTCTGTGTCAGGGAAGATAACTTGTCACTTTTGAGACCCAATTCCTTCTATATCACCAGGAAAACTCTTTTAAAAACTCTTTTAAACAAAGTATGAGTAGAAAGGATATAAGTACTTTGGTGAGAAACAAAGTAATTTATTGTCAATGAAAGAAAATTTTCAGTTCACATATGTATTTGAACAATTTAAAAATATCTAATTTACTCAATGAATGTTTTCAGAAACAATTAAAATTAATGTATAGCTGTCTAAATTAAAAGAATTGGCAGTAGGCTGAAACGGTTTTTGGAGATTTTAACCCAATCAATATAAAAAACAAAACTTGTAAAAGCCTGCAGGATAAAATGACAATCTCTAACCCTGGAGAAATAATGAAAGCAAAAATAATTAAGTTGTTAAGATTAAAAACAAAAAAAATCCTGCTGCTCAGAACATGGTGTGTAGCTTCCCTTCATTTCAGTGTTACTGATAATGATTGCTTTTTATAAATTGATGTGGTTGAAAACCTAATCTGTAAGAGGCAAATGTGGTATTAGGAAAGGGCTCATCAATTTCACATCTCAGCCTTTCAAAAGCAAGTTCTGATTCGTCTTTTTCTTCCCCCTTGCGTATCAGTCACATACTCTACGGGATTGTGTGTTGAAAAATGTCTACTGATGTGGAGACTTGGCTCCTCTTGAAAAAACCCAAGGAGCTTGCTCTGAAAGCACTATGTTCCCCCGCATTGAACCAACTAAGTCCTTCTAAGGAAGAAAAGAAGTTGGCCCCAACTGGTAAGGGGCCAGTCCATTGGAAGAATTGTAAACAGGGGACTGAAGGATTAACTTCACTAACAGACCTGGCTTTCATCCTTTGATTTATGATTTCATCATAAAATCTCCACCACTAATTGTGGTGTTGGAATCCCTCTGAAACTCAACCTGCCTAACTTTTTTTATCTTCTGCTCCTCCCCTTGCTTTCCTGCCATGCAGGATACTCTATGCTTTGCCATTTTGATTTTGATCATACTCTTCCCTTTATTTTGAATGCCATGACACAGCCTCAAAGGCTAACGGATTGACAATATTTGCAGATCCTTCAGGAAATCATCAGGTTCCATCCTTGGATCAGGACGATTCCCTGGAGAAGGAAATGGCTACCCAGTCCAGTATTCTTGCCTGGAGAATTCGATGGACAGAAGAGCCTGGCAGGCTACAGTCCATGAGGTCGCAAAGAGCTGGGTATGATTGAGTGACTAGCACTTCACTTCACTTCAGCAAATCATAGGCCTGGGAAGCTGAAAGCTGGGATTCAGGACCTTCTAAGGTGAAGAGCCTCAGGCAAAATCTCCAGTTTTTAGGCCAGTATCCCTGAAGAGATATAACCAAGAGTAAAAGTAAAACAACAACAACAAAATAAGCCAACTTCCACAATTTTAATCCTAAATCATGTCAATCCTTAATTGGATTAAAGAGGTCTTTCCCTAACTAACATCCTCCCAGAGGTCTAAACATATTCTCTATGAGGAATTATAACTTCATCTGGCTTAAAGACACAGATTGTTAGGGTGAATTTTAAAATGTTTACTATATTCTACTAGGAAGAGAGCCAACTTAAATGTAAGAATATTAAAATGTTGAATGTAAAAAAACAAAAGAGATAAATCCAGCAAACACTAATCAAAAGAAAACATAACTATATCAATGTCAGGAAACAAAGCATCGCGTGAAATTAAAGGCTTCGCAGGTGGCACAGTGGTAAAGAATCTGCCTGCAGTGCAGGAGACAAGATACAGTTTTGATTCCTGGGTCGGAAATATATGCTGGAGAAGGAAATGGCAACACACTGCAGTTTCTTGCCCGTAA
The DNA here is from genome assembly GCF_033118175.1 of Dama dama. Taxonomy (NCBI): domain Eukaryota; kingdom Metazoa; phylum Chordata; class Mammalia; order Artiodactyla; family Cervidae; genus Dama; species Dama dama. The sequence goes on from NC_083713.1 coordinate 74,500,108, forward strand.
AATTCCATGGACAGAGAAGCCTGGCAGGCTACAGTCCATGGGGTTGCAAAGAGTTGGACATGACTGAACAACTGAACACACACACAGAGACTAAAACGGGTATTTAAATATTCACCAGAATACACAAAAAGTTCTAAATTTGAATGTGCCTGGTTAACAAAATCTCAGAGTATATAAGACAGAAATAGCAGTAAAAAGAAAAATGGACACATCTACAATCATAGCAAAACATTTAAACACAAACCCTCTCATTAGATGATAGAAAAAACAGGCAATTTGAATGTATAGACAATTTGAACAACTGTGGAATACACATTGTCTTTATATGTCCAGTTAACATTATTCAAAATTAAAGACATGTTGGATCATAAAGCAATTTTAACAAATGACAACAGTGGAACTAAAACAGAAACTAAAAGAAAAATCTAAAATATTCTCAGTTATGCAAATTAAGTAAAAAAAATCTTTTAAAGAAGTCATGGATTCAAAAAAGAAATCAAATGGAAATTAAAATGATTTATAAAATGTATAGAATATAGCAAAAGTTCTGCTGAAAGAGAAATTTATAGCCTTAAATAACAGCAGATAAATTAAAAGTTTGAGAATTTATGGTCTAAATATGCATAGATATTTTAAAAAATAACAAAAGATTAAAACCAAAGAAAGCAGAAGGAAGGAAATAATATTAAAGATAAGAAATTAATTTTTAAAAAGAAACAAACATGCAATAGAGAGAATGCACAGAAACTGACAATGGTATCTCAAAAAGATTAATAAAATTTGTACAAAACTGGTAAAGACTATTCAAGAAGAATGCTAAAAAGGCATAAATTATAATATCCTGTGCATATAATTAATATTAAAATACATTAAAGAATGACAATAGATTAACAATGTAGTTGAAATGGACAAATTCCTTGAAATCATAATGAAAAAAAGCAAAATAAGAACAAATAGAAAATCTGAAAGGTCTAAAATCTTTAAATAATTTAATCCATAATTTTCAGTCTAGATAATTTCACCATTGAATTTTTATTTTAATTCTTAAATAAAACAGGAGCAATAAAAAGACAAACCTCACTATAGAACTGAAAACTTTAGAACTGAAAAGCTTTCCAAATTCTTTTATCTGTTTTTTTTTTCCCTTTATTTATTTATTTATTTTTTCAGTGGGTTTTGTCATACATTGATATGAATCAGCCATAGATTTACACGTATTCCCCAACCCGATCCCCCCCTCCCACCTCCCTCTCCACCCGATTCCTCCGGGTCTTCCCAGTGCACCAGGCCCGAGCACTTGTCTCATGCATCCCACCTGGGCTGGTGATCTGTTTCACCATAGATAGTATACATGCTGTTCTTTCGAAACATCCCACCCTCACCTTCTCCCACAGAGTTCTGTTTTATATTACCAATAAACAGAGATGGAATTTTTTTTAAAAAAGAATTACATTCACAATTTCATCAACCAACATCCACTCATAGGACTAAATCTAACCAAAGATGTATAAAATCTATATATGAGCAAGTTGCAAGATATTATTTAGAGAAATTAAAAATATCTAAATAAATGCAGTCAGATATGACTTAGCAACTAAACAAGAACAACAATTATGTTTATGAATTGCAAGATTATATAAATATATAAATTTTCCTTCTATTAATCTATAAATTTAAAACAATCTGAATTAAAATCCCAACAATTATTTGTGGTGAAATTGTCAAGCTGTTTCTAAACTTTGTAAGAGAGTGAAGTGAAGTGAGTGAAGTCGCTCAGTCGTGTCCGACTCTTTGCGACCCCATGGACTGTAGCCTACCAGGCTTCTCCATCCACGGGATTCTCCAGGCAAGAATACTGGAGTGGGTTGCCATTTCCTTATACGAGAGTATACCTAATCAAATATATCCAAAGCAGTCTAGAAGAAGAACAAAGTTAATGTCAAAAATCTTGCTATAAATCTACAATAATTAAAACTGTCTGGTATTAGACAAGGTGTAAGAGGCTGATCAGTTGAATAGAGCATGCAGAAAGAAACCCACATATACATAAAATACTGTTTTTTATGATAAAATGGCAATGCAGAAAACTGGAGAAATGAAATATTCAGTAACTTGGATTACTTACTGAAGTACTTGGGTGTGATCTCAAAAATGACAGAATGATCTCTGTTCATTTCCAAGGCAAAACATTCAATATCACAGTAATCCAAGTCTATGCCCCAACTAGTAATGCTGAAGAAGCTGAATTTGAATGGTTCTATGAAGACCTACAAGACCTTATAAAACTAACACCCAAAAAAGATGTCCTCTTCATTATAGGGGACTGGAAAGCAAAAGTGGGAAGTCAAGAAACACCTGGAGCAACAGGCAAATTTGACCTTGGCATACAAAATGAAGCAGGGCAAAGGCTAACAGAGTTTTGCCGAGAGAACGCACTGGTCATAGCAAACACCCTCTTCCAACAACACAAGAGAAGACTCTACACATGGACATCACCAGATGGTCAATACCGAGATCAGATTGATTATATTCTGAGCGGCCAAAGATGGAGAATCTCTATACAGTCAGCAAAAGCAATACTGGAACTGACTGTGGCTCAGATCATGAACTCCTGATTGCCAAATTCAGACTTAAATTGAAGAAAGTAGGGAAAACCACTGGACCATTCAGGTATGAGCTAAATCAAATCCCTTACGATTATACAGTGGAAATGACAAATAGATTCCAGGGAAAAACTACGGATGGAGGTTCACGACATTGTACAGAAGGCAGTGATCAAGACCATCCCCAAGAAAAAGAAATGCAAAAAGGGAAAACGGTTATTTGAGGAGGCCTTACAAACACTAAGAAAAGAATAGAAGTGAAAGGCAAAGGAGAAAAGGAAAGATATACCCATTTGAATGCAGAGTTCCAAAGAATAGCAGGGAGACATAAGAAAGCCTTCCTCAGAGATCAGTGCAAACAAATAGAGGGAAACAATAGAATGGGAAAGGCTAGAGATCTCTTCAAGAAAATTAGAGACACCAAGGGAGCATTTCTTGCAAATACGGGCTCAATAAAGGACAGAAATGGTATGGACCTAACAGAGGCAGAAGATATTAAGAAGAGGTGGCAAGAATACACAGAAGAACTGTGCAAAAAAGATCTTCACCACCCAGATAACCATGATGGTGTGATCACTCATCTAGAGCCAGACATCCTGGAATGTGATGGTGTGATCACTCACCTAGAGACAGACATCCTGGAATGTGAAGTCAAGTGAGCCTTAGAAAGCACCACTACGAACAAAGCTAGTGGATGTGATGGAATTCCAGTTGAGCTATTTCAAATTCTAAAAGATGATGCTGTGAAAGTGCTACACTCAATATGCCAGCAAATTTGGAAAACTCAGCAGTGGCTTTGGGACCGGAAAATGTCAGTTTTCATTCCAATCCCAAAGAAGGGCAATGCCAAGAATGCTCAAACTCCCACACAATTGCACTCATCTCACACGCTAGTAAAGTAATGCTCAAAATTCTCCAAGCCTGGCTTCAACAGTATGTGAACTGTGAACTTCCAGATGTTCAAGCTGGATTTAGAAAAGGCAGAGGAACCAGAGATCAAATTGCCAACATCTGCTGAATCATCAAAAAAGCAAGAGAGTTCCAGAAAACAACTACTTCTGGCTTTATTGACTACACCAAAGCATTTGACTATGTGGACCACAGCAAACTGTGGAAAATTTTTCAAGAGATGGGTATAACAGATCACCTTTCCGGCCTCCTGAGACATCTGTATGCAGGTCAAGAAGCAACAGTTAGAACTGGACATGGAACAACTGACTGGTTCCAAATTGGAAAGTGAGTAAGTCAAGGCTGTATATTGTCACCCTGCTTATTTAACTTCTGTGCAGAGTACATCATGTGAAATGCCAGGCTGGATGAGGCACAAGCTGGAATCAAGGTTGCCGGGAGAAATATCAATAACCTCAATATGCAGATGACGCCACCCTTATGGCAGAAAGAAAATAAGAACTAAAGAGTCTCTTGATGAAAGTGAAAGAGGAGATTGGAAAAATTGGCTTAAAACTTAACATTCAGAAAATGGAAGGTCATAGCAACTAGTCCCATCCGTTCATGGCAAATAGATGGGGAAACAATGGAAACAGTGAAAGACTTTATTTTTTTGGGCTCCAAAATCACTGCAGATGGTGACTGAAGCCATGAAATTAAAGGATGCTTACTCCTTGGAAGAAAAGCTATGTCCAACCTAGAGAGCATGTTAAAGAGCAGAGACAAAACTTTGCCAACAAAGGTCCATCTAGTGAAAGCTATGGTTTTTCCAGTAGTCATGTATGGATGTGAGAGTTGGACTATAAAGAAAGCTGAGTGCAGAAGAATTGATGCTTTTGAACTGTGGTGCTGGGGAAGACTTTCGAGAGCCCTTTGGACTGTAAGGAGATCAAACCAGCCAATACTAAAGGAAATCAGTCCTGAATAGTCATTGGAAGGACTGATGCTGAAGCTGAAACTCCAATACTTTGGCCACCTGATGTGAAGAACTGACTCATTGGTAAAGACCCTGATGCTGGGAAAGAATGAAGGCAGGAGCAGAAGGGGACGACAGAGAATGAAATGGTTGGATGGCATCACCGTCTTTATGGACATGAGTTTGAGCAAGCTCCGGGAGTTGTTGATGGCCAGGGAAGCCTGGTGTGCTGCAGTCCGTGGGGTTGCAAAGAGTCGGTCGTGACTGAGGAACTGAACTATACTGAAGTTGGATTAATTGGATACCCATACGTTTACAGAATGAACATTGACTACTACCCCACTTCCTGCACAAAAACAATAGATTGATTGTAGACCTACCTTTAAAAAGAAGAATAATGAAACTAAAAGGCGTTATCTTCATAAGATAGGCAAAGCTTTCTTAAATAGGATGCTAACAATAGACAAGTATATTTAGAAATTCACTGTGTTAAAGTTACCAACTTCTAAAAAAAATAAAGTTACCAACTTCTTTGGATCAAGGACATCTTTAAAAGAGTGAAAACAGCAAACATCACAGTGGGAAAGCATTAGCAATCCACATAACTAACACAAAACTTCATTCAGAGTGTATACAAATCTCCTACAAATCAACAAGAAAATTAAATGAAAAACTACAAATTTTGAAAAGATTAAAAGCATATGATACTTCAGATAGGCAAAACATATATGTAAATATACTCAACCTCACTGGGAATCAGGAAAATGCAAAATAACAATGGAAGGTAGCTATATACCCTCCAGAATGAGTAAGAGAAAAAGACTGATAATACTTTGTGTTAGGATAACTGGAATGTTCAAACGGTGCTGGAGGGAGAGTGAGAGTAAAATGAACCATTTGAAAAACTGCCTGAACATAAACCTTCCCGAGAACCAAACAATTCCCCTCCTGAATATATACCCAAAATGAAGCCAGCACATGTATTTATCCAAAGATGTGTCCAGGAATGAGTATAGTAGCCTAATACATAATAGGATGAAACAAGGAAAAAACAAACAAACAAAAAACCAAGTGTTCATCACCAGTAAAGTGGAAAAAATAAATTGTGGCTTCTTTAAACAAAAGAATACTGTACAGCCGTTCACCAACAAACCACAGCTCCATGCAAAAGCATGGATAAATCTCCCAAACAATTTTTTGTACAAAATAATCCAGACAGAAAAGAGGAAGTACTATATGAGCCCACTTATATTAAAAGTCCCCAAACAGACAAAACTAAAATGTGCTGTATGAAGTCAGTAAAGTCTCCTGTGCTTGGAGAGTGGTGGTGGTAATTGACACATCAAGTACTCTTTTGAGATGCTTATTATTGTTATTTGCTTGATCTGGGTGCTAGTTACACAAATGCATTAACTTTGCATAAATTGTTCAGACTGTTTCTGATTTGTGTACTTTTCTATATGTACATTGCACTTCAAAAATATTTATTACAAATAATTCTATGGCTGATTCTTGTTGATGTATGACAGAAAATCACAAAATTCTGTAAAGCAAATATCCTTCAATTAAAAAAAATAAAGTGGCAAAAACAATAATTCTAGTATTCCGAGCATGTGGCTCAAGTCAGGGATTACTCTGTTGAAGGCTGTGATTATATGCTGGGCTTCCATCTGGATAAACAGCCCCTTCCAGGTGCTCTGAGTGAAGAGTGAATCAAAGGCCATAGGACCACTACAATTTCTTCAAGCTGAGGGACCTCAATGGTAGTCCAGTGACCAAGCTACTGGACTCCCAATGTAGGGATGATTGGGTTCCATCCCTGGTCAAGGAACTAGATCTCTCATGCTATAACTAAAGATCCTGCATGCCACAACTAAGACCCAACACAGCCAAATAAGTCAATAAATAAATATTAAAAGACTTATTTTCAAGTTGAGGAAGCCTATCAACCAATCAAAAAAAAAAAAAAAAAAAATCAGAGTCCCAATTGAAACTGTTTCTTTATTTCATCGGGAAACTGTCAAACATGTGACTTATGTCACAGCACGTAAGAAATGAAGATCTAGGTGTGGTCTTGTTTGAAGAATATCACATGTTTACATCAGCCTTTGGTTTTATAAAGTGAAATAATGATGTATTAGATAATAAATCTCGCCTCAGATCTCACCAGAAGGGCTCAATACTAATAGGGGAAAGGAAAAATAACAATTATGATAATAACAGCAGTTATATAAATGTATATACCCCACATGTATAGTGGGGTAATTTCAGTGAAAATAGCAGAGTAAGGAACTTTGAAAATCTGTGCTTCCATAAAAGTGATGAAAAAACTAGCAAAAATGCTTAGAATCTTTTTTTTTAATTTCTGAAAATTAACCCAAGGCTTACAACAATCTGAACTGTCTGGTGGCTCCCTGGAAAACTACCTTGAAAGGCCTGTCTGATTCAGAACATGCCCAGTGCTAAAGCAGCCACCTAGGGAGTATTTGCTGAAAGCATTTACAGGCAAATGTTTCAGCGGCTGCCGCCTGAGGCGATAGGAAATAGTTGGGACAAACAGATAATCAGACAGTATGTAGGGGAAAGCTGGGGAATGAGATAGCCTGGGCGCCCCTGGTGGCTCAGCTGGTAAAGAATCTGCTTGCAGTGCGAGAGACCTGGGTTGGATCCCGGGTTGGGAAGATCCCCTGGAGAAGAGATGGACATACAGACTTGAAAAGCTCTGACATTAGGGTGATGGTGGCCTCATAGAATGAGTTTGGAAGTTTACCTTCCTCTGCAATTTTCTGGAAGAGTTTGAGTCAGATAGGTGTTAGCTCTTCTTTAAATTTTTGGTAGAATTCAGCTGTGAAGCCATCTGGTCCTGGGCTTTTATTTGCTGGAAGATTTTTTATTACAGTTTCTATTTCCTTGCTTGTGATGGGTCTGTGGAATCGGGTGGAGAGGGAGGTGGGAGGGGGGATCGGGATGGGGAATACGTGTAAATCTATGGCTGATTCATATCAATGTATGACAAAACCCACTGAAATGTTGTGAAGTAATTAGCCTCCAACTAATAAAAAACATAAAAAAAAAAAAAAAGAAAAGAAAAGCTCTGACATATTCCTGGGAACCTGGAAGGCCAGATGCACGTGCAGGGATGTGCACACGCCAAGGAAAGCTCTGAGACTCTCAGCTCTGGTTTGGTCTTTATGCAAATAAGAAGCGGAGGCCGAGTCATGGTCCTAACTCCCTGGCTAAGTGTCAAAGGATTGCCCCCAATGTACGCAGAACCCTCCAGAGGAAGACTGGGAGGTTTTTGGTTGCAAACAAATTTTCTGTTCAGTCAGTAGCTGACTACTAAGGCAACGGACAGAGAATTCAATGGCTCACTTGAAAAGAATTGCAGACTTTATAGAATTAATTTAGAAAAGACTCTAAACAGACACAAGTATAGTAAACATAACAGCAGCAAAACTGGGAAGGTGCGATCTGATTTCTAGAGATGTACATTATAGTACTGAAGATACCCACAGCTTTTAACAAATATTACAGAAATGCACAAAAAAAAAAAAAAAAAAAAAAAAAAAAAAGAAGAAGAAGAAGAAGAGAGTGTGAACTATATGAAAGTGAAAGTGACTCAGTCGTGTCCAACTCTTTGCAACCTCATGGACTATACAGTCCATGGAATTCTCCAGGCCAGAATATTGAAGTGGGTAGCCTTTCCCTTCTCCAGGGAATCTTCCCAACCCAGGGATCAAACCCAGGTCTCCCGCATTGCAGGCGGATTCTATACCAGTTGAGCCACCAGGGAAGCCCCAACACGCACACACACACACACACACACACACACACACACACACAAACCCCAAAACAAAGCAGTGAATATAAACTGTCCCTGCAGAAAGCCTAGACATGGGACTTTTAAGACAAAGACTTAAAATCAGCTATTTTAAATATATTCAAATAATAAAAGTGAACTTTCTTTAAAGAACTAAAGAAATAGTCAAGAACAATATCCATCAAATAGAGCATCTCAATAAAAATATAGAATTTTTTTAAAAAATAGAAATTACAGAGTTGAAAAGTACAACTCAAACAAAAATGAAAAATTTATTTTAGTAAATTTAATGGTTCAACAGCACTCGCAAGCAAATGAAGGAGTTGGTGAACTTGAAGATACATTAGCTGAGATTATCAAGGCTAAGAATAAAAAGTCAAATATGAAGAAAAGTGAAGCAGAATATCAGAAACCTATGTAATATCATCATACTTACCAACTATGTGCAATGAAAGTCCCAAAGAAGAAGAGGAGGAAAAAGGAGTAGAAAGCATATTTGAAGAAATAATGGCCTAAGCCTCCCAAATATTAATCTGTGCACACAAATTCAAAGAACTGAAAGAACAGGCATATTTATCAACGAAGATGTCTGTATCTGGAAAAGCTATCCTTCAGAAATGAAGGATAAATTTAGACATCCCAGAAAAAGAAGCACTGAGAGATTGCTAATGTAGTAGAAAGTTAATAGAAAAAAATCCTTCAAGGTAAAATGAAAGGACGTTGGATAGTGATTCTCAACCACATAGATACATAGAGAACACCGGAGGAGGCACAGCCATATGGATAAATATAGAAGATGGTGTGAGCTTATTCTTTTTATTGTAATTCTTTCTCTCTATATGATTAGGTGCATGAATCAGTAATTATAAACCCATGTTGATGGACACACACTGTAAAATGATTTAATTGAAAATATTAACACCACCATAAAAACAGTGAGGGAAATGGAACTACAAAAAAAAAAAAAAAAATTGCATACTACTGAAATTAAACTGGTATTAGTTTGAAATAGGTTAAGATGATATCAATAGTTGTAATCCCCAGGGCAATAACCAAGAAAATAACAACAGTATACAGTAAATGAAGTGGCAAGAGAATTAAAGTGGTATACTAGTAAATTTAAATTTAACACAAAATAAGGAAGTATATTTGAGGAACAAAAGATTCATGGCATATGGAAAACAAATAGCAAAACAGAACAAATCCTTCCTTAGATCAATGTAAATAAACTTTCCAATTAAAAAGTAAAGATGAAAGAATGGATTAAAAACATGATCCAACAATAAACTATCTTGAAGAGACACATATAAGTTGAGAGCAAAGAATGAAAGAAAAAAAAACTACATAAATAGAAATCAAAATAGAACTGGAGTGGCTATAAAGATGTTAAACAAAATAGACTAAAACAAAAATTGTTACTAGAGATAAAGAAATATACTGTATATTATACATCAGTACATCAAGATATAACAATTATAACACATATACACCTAGGAGTAAGGCCCCATGATACATGAAGAAAAGCAAAAAAAATGCAGAATTGAAAGGAGAAATAGAACATTCAATAATAACAGATGAAGACTTCAATAGCCTACTTCTAATAATGGATGGCACAACTAGAGAGAAGAAAAGCAAGGAAGAAGATCTGAACCACACTAAAAGCCAAGCAGAACCAGCTAGACCTAATTGATATCTATAGGACATTTCACCCCAAAACAATCAACTTCACCCTTTTCTCAAGTGCACACGGAACCTTCTCCAGAATAGATCACATCCTGGGCCATAAATCTGGTCTTGGAAAATTCAAAAAAATTGAAATCATTCCAGTCATCTTTTCTGACCACAGTGCAGTAAGATTAGATCTCAATTACAGGAAAAAAAATTGTGAAAAATTCAAACATATGGAGGCTAAATAACACGCTTCTGAATAACCAACAAATCATAGAAGAAATCAAAAAAGAAATCAAAATATGCATAGAAATGAATGAAAATGAAAACACAACAACCCAAAACCTATGGGACACTGTAAAAGCAGTGCTAAGGGGAAGGTTCATAGCATTACAGGCTTACATCAAGAAACAAGAAAAGAGCCAAATAAATAACCTAACTCTACACCTAAAGCAATTAGAGAAGGAAGAAATGAAGAACCCCAGGGTTAGCAGAAGGAAAGAAATCTTAAAAATCAGGGCAGAAATAAATGCAAAAGAAACTAAAGAGACCATAGCAAAAATCAACAAAGCTAAAAGCTGGCTTTTTGAAAAAATAAACAAAATTGACAAACCATTAGCAAGACTCATTAAGAAGCAAAGAGAGAAGAACCAAATTAACAAAATTAGAAATGAAAATGGAGAGATCACAACAGACAACACTGAAATACAAAGGATCATAAGAGACTACTACTAGCAGCTCTATGCCAATAAAATGGACAACTTGGATGAAATGGACAAATTCCTAGAAAAGTATAACTTTCCAAAACTGAACCAGGAAGAAATAGAAGATCTTAACAGACCCATTACAAGCAAGGAAATCGAAACTGTAATCAGAAATCTTCCAGCAAACAAAAGCCCAGGACCAGACGGCTTCACAGCTGAATTCTACCAAAAATTTAGAGAAGAGCTAAAACCTATCTTACTCAAACTCTTCCAGAAAATTGCAGATGAAGGTAAACTTCCAAACTCATTCTATGAGGCCACCATCACCCTAATTCCAAAACCAGACAAAGATGCCACAAAAAAAGAAAACTACAGGCCAATATCACTGATGAACATAGATGCAAAAATCCTTAACAAAATTCTAGCAAACAGAATCCAACAACATATTAAAAAAATCATACACCGTGACCAAGTGGGCTTTATCCCAGGAATGCAAGGATTCTTTAATATCCACAAATCAATCAATGTAATACACCACATTAACAAATTGAAAGATAAAAACCATATGATTCTCTCAATAGATGCAGAGAAAGCCTTTGACAAAATTCAACACTCATTTATGATTAAAACTCTCCAGAAAGCAGGAATAGAAGGAACATACCTCAACATAATAAAAGCTATATATGACAAACCCACAGCAAGTATCACCCTCAATGGTGAAAAATTGAAAGCATTTCCCCTGAAATCAGGAACAAGACAAGGGTGCCCACTCTCACCACTACTATTCAACATAGTGTTGGAAGTTTTGGCCACAGCAATCAGAGCAGAACAAGAAGTAAAAGGAATCCAGATAGGAAAAGAAGAAGTGAAACTCTTGCTGTTTGCAGATGACATGATCCTCTACATAGAAAACCCTAAAGACTCTTCCAGAAAATTACTAGAGCTAATCAATGAATATAGTAAAGTTGCAGGATATAAAATTAACACACAGAAATCCCTTGCATTCCTATATACTAACAATGAAAAAACAGAAAGAGAAATTAAGGAAACAATACCATTCACCATTGCAACAAAAAGAATAAAATACTTAGGAGTATATCTACCTAAAGAAACAAAAGACCTATACATAGAAAACTATAAAACACTGATGAAAGAAATCAAAGAGGACACAAACAGATGGAGAAACATACCGTGTTCATGGATTGGAAGAATCAATATTGTCAAAATGGCTATTCTACCCAAAGCAATCTATAGATTCAATGCAATCCCTATCAAGCTGCCAATGGTATTTTTCACAGAACTAGAACAAAGAATTTCACAATTTGTATGGAAATACAAAAAACCTCGAATAGCCAAAGTAATCTTGAGAAAGAAGAATGGAACTGGAGGAATCAACCTGCCTGACTTCAGACTATACTACAAAGCCACAGTCATCAAGAGAGTATGGTACTGGCACAAAGACAGAAATATAGATCAATGGAACAGAATAGAAAGCCCAGAGATAAATCCACGAACCTATGGACACCTTATCTTTGACAAAGGAGGCAAGGATATACAATGGAAAAAAGACAACCTCTTTAACAAGTGGTGCTGGGAAAGCTGGTCAACCACTTGTAAAAGAATGAAACTAGAACACTTTCTAACACCATACACAAAAATAAACTCAAAATGGATTAAAGATTTAAATGTAAGACCAGAAACTATAAAACTCCTAGAGGAGAACATAGGCAAAACACTCTCCGACACAAATCACAGCAAGATCCTCCATGACCCACCTCCCAGAATATTGGAAATAAAAGCAAAACTAAACAAATGGGACCTAATGAAACTTAAAAGCTTTTGCACTACAAAGCAAACTATAAGTAAGGTGAAAAGACAGCCCTCAGATTGGGAGAAAATAATAGCAAATGAAGAAACAGACAAAGGATTAATCTCAAAAATATACTAGCAACCCCTGCAGCTCAATTCCAGAAAAATAAATGACCCAATCAAAAAATGGGCCAAAGAACTAAACAGACATTTCTCCAAAGAAGACATACAGATGGCTAACAAACACATGAAAAGATGCTCAACATCACTCATTATTAGAGAAATGCAAATCAAAACCACAATGAGGTACCATTACATGCCAGTCAGGATGGCTGCTATCCAAAAGTCTACAAGCAATAAATGCTGGAGAGGGTGTGGAGAAAAAGGAACCCTCTTACACTGTTGGTGGGAATGCAAACTAGTACAGCCACTATGGAGAACAGTGTGGAGATTTCTTAAAAAACTGGAAATAGAACTGCCATATGACCCAGCAATCCCACTTCTGGGCATACACACTGAGGAAACCAGATCTGAAAGAGACACATGCACCCCAATGTTCATTGCAGCACTGTTTATAATAGCCAGGACATGGAAGCAATCTAGATGCCCATCAGCAGATGAATGGATAAGGAAGCTGTGGTACATATACACCATGGAATATTACTCAGCCATTAAAAAGAATTCATTTGAATCAGTCCTAATGAGATGGATGAAGCTGGAGCCCATTATACAGAGTGAAGTAAGCCAGAAAGATAAAGAACATTACAGCATACTAACACATATATATGGAATTTAGAAAGATGGTAACGACAACTCTATATGCAAAACAGAAAAAGAGACACGGAAGTACAGAACAGACTTTTGAACTCTGTGGGAGAAGGTAAGGTTGGGATGTTTCGAAAGAACAGCATGTATATTATCTATGGTGAAACAGATCACCAGCCCGGGTGGGATGCATGAGACAAGTGCTTGGGCCTGGTGCACTGGGAAGACCCAGAGGAATCGGGTGGAGAGGGAGGTGGGAGGGGGGATCAGGATGGGGAATACTTGTAAATCTATGGCTGATTCATATCAATGTATGACAAAACCCACTGAAATGTTGTGAAGTAATTAGCCTCCAACTAACGAAAAAAAAAAAAAAAAGCCAAGCTGACCTAACGGAAATCGAGGCAACACTCTACCCAAGAGGAGCTGAATACACATTCTTCCCAAGTGAGTGTGTAACATTCCACAGGATAGACCTTATTTCAGGTTTATGTCTTAATACGTGTTAAATGATTGAAATCACACAAAGTATGTTCTCTGAGTCCAATGAACTGAAATTTGAAGTCAATCAATGAATGAGTTTGAATAATTCACTAAATATGGAAATTAAATGGTACATTCATATTAATAAATAAGCAATGATTAGAGAAGGAATTACAGGGGAAATTAAAAAGTGTTTTTGATGAATATAGCCAAACACAACATGCCAATGTAATAGAACTGAGAGTCTAAAAATAAAACCATACACCTATGGTCAATCTTGCCAACAATGGAGGCAAGATTATTTAAGGAGGAAAAAACAGCTCCAAAGTGCAAATAACCCAAAAGTTCATTAACTGATGAATGGATAAATAATGTGGTACATCCATATAATAGAATATTATTGTCATGAAAAAGAGTGATGTACTGATTCATACTACATCGTGGATGGTCCTTAAAAACTTTAAGTAAAAGAAAAAACTTTAAGTAAAAGAAGGCAGGCAAATCACCACATATAGAATAATTCCATTTATATGCAGTGTCCACACAGGCAAATCTATAGAAGCAGAAAATAGATTACTGGTTGCCAGGGGATAAGAGTGTGGAGACAGACAGGTAACACTACAAGGTCTCTTTTCGGGGTAATGGAAATATTTTGGAAACAGGTCACGGTGCTGGCTGCACAGCATTGTGAATATACTAAAATTCTCTGCATTATACAGTTTAAAATAGTGAATGTTGTGTGAGTGACATCTCAATTAAAAATGCAAATATGCTTATATATTTGTATATATTTATATAGATCTCCAGTGCAAGTCTTTTATATGCATTAACTCCTTTTATCATAATAACAAATCAATAAGATTACTCTATCCCCCACCCCCCCATCCCCATTTTACTTATGGGGAAATTGAAGAAGAAAAAGCACAGAGATGTAAAGAGACTTGCCAAGGTTACCTAGTTAAGAGCGGTACATAGGTTACATGGTGGTCCAGTTTCGTGGTCCATTCTGTTGACAGATGTGGAAGCCCACTCTAGACAGCCACAGTGTTGAGTGCTTTATGGTATCCTACTCATTCTCAGCAAGAACTCAGGAGATAATTATACTCGCTTAGGAGATGAGAAAAGTAAGGCTAAATGGTGGTAATATTGTCTATGGTCATACTCTAATTGAAATGCAGCAATACCAATGTAACAAAGCCAAATGCATCAAATGACTCATATATGGTGATTATTAGAAAGTCTGGGGATTATCTGAAAGTCCAAATCCTTTCTGTTTTCTTGTAATGCAAGCTTTGTTGTATTTATGTCCCCATGAATTTGCCTGACTCTGGAAGGTCCATTTGCCTGTTAAATAACTTTACATTATCAAATAGGGCAGGGCGATGCTTACAAATGAAAGTAGTTTTGCAGCCTGCTGATAAGGAGGCTGACCACAAGAAGTAGATTTGTTTTAAACCACTTAGTTTTATCTAAGTCAGGAAGGAGGGTGGTAGCAGCATCTCTAGGGGAGGAACCAATCAATCACTCAAATGTAATTTGTCAAAAGAAATTTCCTTTCAAGACAGTTCCCAACCTAACTGAGTCTGTCAATTAAACAGTGTGGTATATGAGCTTAGATCTGTTCAATAAGAGAAAGGCAATGACAAGGTGTTTAGTCAGAAATAACTGAGAGGCAGAGAGAGAAGTTTTTGATTTTTTTGAGGATAGAAGAATCTAAGTAAACACAGAGGGAAAGAATGGGTAAGAAGTCATTTTAAGAAACAAAGAAAATCAGAAGAGAGCAAAACTTAGATGGGCCCAGTCAGCCTCTTGTTGGGAAAGACTCAAAGCAAAAGGAGAAGGGGGCTGCAGAGGATGAGATGGTTAGACAGCATCACCGACTCAGTGGACATGAATCTGAGCAATTTTGGGAGATAGTGAAGGACGAGGAGCCTGGCATGCTACAGTCCATAGGGCTGCAAAGGGTTGGACACAACTTAGCAACTGAACACCATCAACAAAACAACAAGTTAGCCTCTTGTTCAGTCATATCTCTAAACCTCAGTGAAGTGAAAGAGAAAATACAGATGTCAGAAACAGATAGGCCTCTGCCTATCTCTAAGAACTTGAGCAAGTTACCTAAAGTCTTTGATTCTTGGTTTCAGCTTCTGTAACATGGCAATAACAACACTCACTTCTCAGGGTTTTTCATGGGGGTTAATTAACATAATGGAAAACTCCTAGTGCAGTATATGGCCATGTGCCCTAGCTGCAGCTAAGTGCAGTTTTTTTCCCCTTCTCACATATGTCCATGATTTTCTAAAGTATGCACTCGCTATTTTGCATATGTCAAAACTTTCCCAATAATAAGCCACCTAGGTCTCCCCATATTCAGAATAGTACTGTTGTTGTTCAGTTGCTAAGTAGTGTCTGACTCTTTGCTACCTCATGGACTACAGCACCCTAGGCTCCCCTGTCCTTCACCATCTCCTGGAGTTTTTACAAATTTATGTCCACGGAGTCACTGACACTTTCCAACCATCTCATCCTCTGTTGTCCCCTTCTCCTCCTGCCCTCAATCTTTCCCAGCATCAGGGTCTTTTCCAATAAATGGGCTTTTTCCATCAGGTGGCCAAAGTAATGGAACTTCAGCATCAGTCCTTTAGGGTTGATTTCCTTTAGGGTTGACTTGTTTGATCACCTTGCTGTCTAAGGGGCTCTCAAGAGTCTTCCCCACGTGAATACTTGAGATATACTTTCTTTTATTTTGACCTTGCTGCTAAGACAAAATGTGTTAGTGATCATTTTATTATTATTCAGCTATGGATAGGCCAGCTATCTTTACCCTTGAAAAGAGGAGGGGTACATCAGAAGGAGAGGTACACCACGTTACTCCATGCAGGGAAAAGCAGGGTGGGTCAGGGGGCAGAAGGAGTGAGAGGCAAACATGGGCAAGAGACTTTGTTATGGTTTCCAAATGAAGGACCTGCCAAGGCAGGGTAAGCAGGCTTAGACTGGCTAGTTTGGGTAATTTCAGTGGGCTGGGGGCTGGAAGCTACCCCTAGTTGGCTGGTACCTGGTCCTGAGGTGATAAGGAGTAGGTGGATAGTTGTTTGAAGTATGATAAGTCAATAAAGAAAGTGATGGTGAAGGCTCTGAAAGCAGTGAAGGGATTTGATCAGAGGAGGGGTGTGGCCTGAGTTACCAGTAACTACATCACTTTTGTTGCTGTGTCATGAGCAGATAATGTTAAGAATAAAAAGTTTAAAGTGAAGTCGCTCAGCCGTGTCCGACTCTTTGCAACCCTATGGACTGTAGTCTGCCAGGCTCCTCTGTCCGTGGGATTTCCCAAACAAGAATACTGGAGTGCGTTGCCATTTCCTTCTCCAGGGGATCTTCCAGATCCAGGGATCGAACCCTGGTATCCCTCATTGAAGTCAGACTGTTTAACATCTGAGCCACCAGAGAAGCCCGATGTTAAGAACAAAAGCAAACTATTCTGAAGAGAAGTGGTGATAATCCAAGCAAGAATGGTTAATGGTTGAATCACAGGGGAGTGATGAGGAGTTGGATTCTGGATGAACTTTTCAAGGTACAGATGATAGGATTTGTCAGAACAGATGAGGAGATATTAGAGCCATGACGGGGAGCTTCCCAGGTGGAGCTATTAGCAAAGAACCTACCTGCCAATGCAGGAAACCCCAGAGACATGGGTTCAATCCCTGAGTTGGGAAGATCCCCTGGAGGAGGGCATGGCAACCCTCTCCAGTATTCTTACCCTCCGAGTTCCTTGGACAGAGAAACTTGGTGGGCTACAGTGCGGAGGGTTGCAAAGAGTCGGACATGACTGAAGCGACCTAGCACACACCCATGCAGGGGCAGGGAGGAGTTAATGGAGACCCCAAGCGTTTTGGCCTGAGCAAGTGGAAGGGGGCAGGCTATCAACTGAGATAGCGGTCACTGTATGAGGACAAGCTTGTGTGTGGGAAAAGCGTTGGGGCAGGAAAAGAGCAGACAGGGTCTTGGAAAATTGAATTGGAAGTGCCTATTAGGTATCTGAATGGAGATGCCCAGAGGCAGATGGATGTATATTTCAGGAATCCATGGAGGAGCTCTAGACTGGAGTATAAATTTTGGAGTCATTTGCATATAAATTATATTTGAAGCCCTGAGACTTGATGGAATAATACAGGAGGTGAACATAGAAAATGTAAAATAATAGGTTGTGAGTACCCTCTGGGTGCAATCTTCAGTCCTGATCTGTAAATCAACTAACTGGCCATCAGTTCAGCAGAATTATCCCATTCATACTGCTGCATCTTTTTTCATAGCACCTATCTTCTCCTACTTCACTATCTTACATACTGGTCTGTGTATTTGTTGTTTATGGTCTCTCCCTTTCTCTTTTCTGCCCTTTCCTCCACTGGATCCAAGCACCTTAAAGGCAGGGTGTCTGTGTGTATGTTTAATAATCTAGTCCAAGCACCTAAAATAGCACCTGATACTAGGTACTCAACAAACTTAAACTTTTCATTATTAAAAGAAACATTTATTAATGAAAGAAATGGTGATTTTATTAATTTCTTGTTGAAGATCTTTTATTCTTTAAAAATTTAACTTTTAAAGGTTATAGTATCAGGAAAAGGTAAAACTTAATCAGATATCACATTGAAAAGAAAGTCACTCAGTCATGTCTGAGTCTTTGCGACCGCATGGGCTGTAGCCTGCCAGGCTCCTCTCTCCATGGAATTCTCCAGGCAAGAATACTGGAGTGGGTAGCCATTCCCTTCTCCAGGGGATCTTCCCAACCCAGGGATAGAACCCAGGTCTCCTGCATTGCAGGTGGATTCTTTACCATCTGAGTCAACATCTTTGATAACAGGTTTGAGCAAGATCTTGAAAGAAATGGAACTAGAGACATACCCTGGTCAGGACTGAGTAGAGAGAGGAAAAAAAAAATATTAAGGGGGAATGAAGATAGTAGAGAAAACCTGGCTCTAGGACTCTGCTCTGATCTCCTAGGGAATAATGTGTATGCTAGGCAGCTTCAGTCCTGTCTCACTCCTTGCAAACATATGGACCAAAGTCTGCCAGGCTCTACTGTCCTTGGGATTTTCCAGGTAAGAATACTGAAGTGGGTTACCCTGCCCTTCTATGGAACCAGTTCAGTTCAGTTCAGTCGCTCAGTCATGTCCGACTCTTCGCAACCCCATGGACTGCAGCATGCCAGGCTTCCCTGTCCATCACCAACTTCCGGAGCTTGCTCAAACTTACATCCATCGAGTCGGTGATGCTATCCAACCATCTCATCCTCTGTCGTCCCCTTCTCCTCCCAACTTCAATCTTTCCCAGCATCAGGGTCTTTACCAATGAGTCAGTTCTTTGCATCAGGTGGCCAAAGTATTGGAGTTTCAGCTTCAGCATCAGTCCTTCCAATGAATATTCAGGACTGACTTCCTTTAGGATGGACTGGTTGGATCTCCTCACAGGCCAAGGGACTCTCAAAAGTCTTCTCTAACACCACAGTTCAAAAGCATCAATTCTTCTTTAGAATTGCTCATCTTTCTTTAGAGTCCAACTTTCACATCCATACATAACTACTGGAAAAGTCATAGCTGACTAGATGGACCTTTGCTGGCAAAGTAATGTCTCTGTTTTTTAATACGCTGTCTAGGTTAGTCATAGTTTTTCTTCTAAGGAGCAAGTGTCTTTTAATTTCATGGCTGCAGTCACCATCTTCAGTGATTTGAGAGCCCCAAAACGTAGTCTGTCACTGTTTTCATTGCTTCCCCATTTATTTGCCATGAAGTGATGGGACCAGATGCCATGATCTTAGTTTTCTGAATGTTGAGTTTTAAGCCAACTTTTTGACTCTCCTCTTTCAATTTCATCAAGAGGCTCTTTAGTTCTTCTTTGCTTTCTGCCATAAGGGTGATGTCATCTGCATGATATTTCTCCCAGCAATCTTGATTGCAGCTTGTGCTTCATCCAGTCCAGCATTTGTCATGATGTACCCTGCATATAAGTTAAATAAGCAGGGTGACAATATACCACCTTGACGTACTCCTTTCCCGATTTGGAACCAGTCTGTTATTCCATGTCCGGTTCTAACTGTTGCTTCCGGACTTGCATACAGATTACTCAGGAGGTAGGTCAGGTGGTCTTGTATTCCTATCTCTTTAAGAATTTTCCACACTTTGTTGTGATCCACACAGTCAAAGCCTTTGGCATATAGAATAATATAACATATTATTATTATTTCTAAGATGTGGCTCATCCTAGGCATCAACTTTGACAGGAATAGTTTTGCTAACATTTTCAACATGATTTAATTCAATGAAAATGTGGATATGTCATAAATTCTTGTTAATGAATAAATATTTGTTTTGCCTTAGCCGTGTTCTAAGCAGTGTGCTAGCCTGGGGGTAAAAGTATGAATAACGATAGTCAGTATTTAGTTGGGATATGATCAGTTAAACAATAAGAAACAGACACAAACAGGGCGACCATAGGATAAGAGGCATAAGCTTGCTTGGTGGAGCTAGAAAGATCTGTAAAGCAGGCATGGCCTGAAGTAAGATGTGAAAGGTGAGTAGCATGAGTTTGTCAATCATCACTCCTTTCTGGACATTTTTTTTGTTGTTGTTATGCGGATTCTGACAGTTGGTAATCCCATCTTCCCGTAATAACCCAGAAAAGCTCCATAGAACAATCCAGAAGATTCAAAAGTAACTCATCTGTCCAGTCATTCTTTCACAAACATTTATGGAGTGCTTGCTTTAGGTCAAACACTGGACACTAGAAATATCAACTTAAATAACTCATGAACACTGCCCTCAGAAGACTTATGCTCTATAGCTATAATTTTCAAACTTTGGGGGCACCTCAGAATCACCTGGAGTGCTTGGTAAAACACAAGTTCACTGGCCCAGTCCAAGAGTTGTTGATTCATTAGGTCTGGGGTAGGGCTCAATAAGTTGCATGTAAAGCAGATTCCTAGGTAATGAGGTGTCACTAGACTGAAGACCACTTTGAAGGCCATAGACTCTGGGAGAATGGGTCAGTCAAGCAGATCCATGTGGTGAGTACATGAAGGAGCAGGTAAGATTTGGGAAAGCCCCATCTGGGATGTGGGAGTAAAAGTCACACCGCAGCAAACCATCTTTGCTCTGCTTCCTTTGGAGCTGATTCTCTGCTGATGAGCTACAGGCTTCCTTGTGGTGTATCTTACATAGAAGTATGAAAACCACAACCCCATCAATTCTCTTATCCAAGGAACATTCTTGATTGCTGACAATACTCAGAGTCATTACTATAAACTAAGTACATCTGGATTTTGAATTATTTTACTGAAAGAAAAAAAAGAAACATTTAATTCACAATGATTGAAGACAATTAAAATAGAGCATAAAACACTTTATAAAATCTACAGATTACCTAGAATTTAAGTGGATAGTAGAGTTGGGAAGAATGACTCATTTATACCCCTACAGTGAAAAGAATTCAAACCAGATCCTGCAACCAGTTAACCTTTAATGAATCAATATTGCTCTGTGAGTTTCAAAACAGTCAAAAATGTTTCTTCAGCTATCTCTCTGTGTGTAGTATGGTGTGATACAATGGAAAGAAAAGCAGCTTGAGAGGTGGCCCATGGCCTCAAATAGATTGCAATACATAGTTAGACAAAAGGGTCAGGTTGTATCCATTCATGTATTTATTTTGCCTCTACTGTATACTTGAAGCTGTGTTATATTCTGGGAAAATTAAACAGTGTAGAATTTAAAAGGTTTTATATTTCATATTTTAGTGAAGGAGGCAGTAATTTGTTAAAAAATAAAGATATGTTGAGTGAGGTGTAGTGATTGCTCAAGGATGAAATGGTAACAGTGACATTGATTAGCAAAAATCTGAGGAAGGAATAAGGCATTCATTGGCTCCTAATGGAAGCTGGGCAAGTGGATGAGTTTGTTGGACAAGGAGACATTCAGGGGAGAGGGACCTGTTTGCTCCTACAGAGAGGCATGACATGGCATGTGATGGTCAGGAGATATGAGCAGCTCAGTGTAGAGAAGCAGGCGAGGGGCAGATGAGCAAGGAGTCTGAATGCTGTTTTTAATGCTTTAATTTTTGGACATTGAGTTATGTTTGCCATGCAGCACTGTGCAAGTTCAAGTTTGTCATAATAAATGACAAATATTTATTACCTCAGTTTCTGTGGGTTGAGAATCAGGGCACGGACCATCTCTGTGCCCCTGAGCAGGGATCCTTCACCAGGTTGCATGTATCAAGGTGCCAGCAGGCACTGTGGTCTCTTTGGAGGCTGGACCTGTGGAGGATCTGCTTCCAAGCTTCCTCACATAGTGTTGGAAGGGTTCAGTACCTCCTGGGCTTCTGGACTGAGGGCCTCAGTTCTCTGATGACCACTGGCCGGAGACCCCTGTTCGTTCCTTGCCATCTGAGCCTCTCCAAGGGCAGCTCAGACGTGGCAGCTGGCTTCTATCAGAGCCAGCAAGAGAAACAGAAGGTGTCCGTAGCCTAAGCCACAGTGTTTTTGTAACCTGGACCTAGCGTGACATCCTATAATTTATGCTGTATTTTATTAATTAGCAGCAAGTCAGCAAGCCTAGTGCACAATCAGAGGACAGGGAGAAGATGAGGACAAACTGCAGGATGTGAGGTCCATGGGGACCACCTGAAGGGTACTCACAGCGATACGGATTCTTACCTCATTCACAAGACTTGCTACAATCTACTGGCCAAAAACTAAGGAGCTGTTTTGACAAATGTTCTGGAACTCCGTGAAAACGCATGGGAGAAGAGTTGAGGAGGTGGGGTCCCAGATACTCTTAGCCAGGCCTTCCACCTGCTTGGCTGTCTACTGAAATAAACATGTCAGCAGGGAAGGAAATGAGCATCGTGCATCTGAGGCACAGTGCCCGCTGAAGGATTCTAAAAGTTAGCTCCATCAGCGATTCACTGAGGTTCTATTAATCTGAGAGGAAAGCCACAGGGTCTGGCTTTTAATAGAGGAAAAGGTGAGCCACAGCTGTCTTGCAAAGCAGAAGGATGTCACCTCCCACTCTGGCTCCCTCATCAACATTCTACATAAACTTGAGTCACACTGCATTAGTTTGTCTTCATTTTGCATTTGTGTTTTTCAGCTCCTACTAATTCCTGAAAGGATAAAGGAGACACAGAGTTAATAGGAAATTCTCTATTGAGAATTAAGTGGGTTTGCTGGGGCTTCTTAGGAAGACTTTGTCAGCTATGGTAACTGATTCTTTGGGGTTTCTGGACTCCTAAGAGTCTGTCTAAGCTTTCAGTCTTAACCTATTATATAGGTAGAAGGGACACAGTTCAGCGTGCAAAATTGAGGTGACATTTAAGAGCACCTCCTAAACTCTTGGCAATCAATGTTCAAGGAGCACTTAGGGCGTTATTTCAGTTAACTCCTGCAAACACTATGCATGTGTGCATGCATGCTAAGATGCTTCACTCGTGTGCAATTCTTTGCGTCCCTAGGACTGTAGACCACCAGGCTTCTCTGTCCATAGGACTTTCCAGGCAAGAACACTGGAGTGGGTTGCCATGCCATCCTCCAGGGGATCTTCCCAATCCAAAGATCGAACCCCTGTCTCTTATGTCTCCTGCCTTGGCAAATGGGTTCTTTACCACTAGTGCCACCGAGAAGCCCCAAACACTAGGATAGCTAGAGTTATTATCATCAGTTGGCAAATGACCAAAGTGAAATTTGGGGAGGTTAGGTCACTGGCTCAAGGCTATTTTGGCCATGGATAGGGCATGAGCCAAGGTCTGGTGAAGGCTTGCCTGACTGCAGAGACCCCACTCCATGGCACATCTGTGTTCTTCACAGAGGAACATAATCACAAAAGCAACAAGGAAGCAACA
Organism: Dama dama; assembly: GCF_033118175.1. NCBI lineage: Eukaryota > Metazoa > Chordata > Mammalia > Artiodactyla > Cervidae > Dama > Dama dama. The sequence goes on from NC_083713.1 coordinate 74,523,712, forward strand.
AAACAAAACACTTCATACCCTTGGATGGCTGGTACTTAGAAATGAGGCTCACACTGGTTCACTTTTCTTAATACTTGGATAAGTGCTGCTGCTGATATGAATATTGGGACTGACACTGTTAGTGTTCATTCAGTACGTCCAAGGAATTAACCCCAGGGCCTTGGAGTGTGGCATGCATGTGCATTAGTGCACACTAGTAACTCCATCACATCTGACTCTGCGACCCCATGGACAGTAGCCTGTCAGGCACCTCTGTCCATGGAATTCTCCAGGCAAGAACACTGGAGTGGGTAGTTATCCCCTTCTTCAAGGGGATCTTCCCAACCCAGGGGCAGATTCTGGGTCTCCTGAACTGCAGGTGAATTCTTTACCAGCTGAGCCACCGGGGAAGCCTGGAGCAGGGCATCAGTTCAGTTCAGTTCAGTCACTCAGTCGTGTCCGACACTTTGCGACCCCATGGACTGCATCACGCCAGGCCTCCCTGTCCATCACCAGCTACCAGAGTTTACTCAAACTCATGTCCGTTGAACTGGTGATGCCACCCAACCATCTCATCCTCCATTGTCCCCATCTCCTCCTGCCTTCAATCTTTCCCAGTATTAGGGTCTTTTCCAATGAGTCAGTTCCTCGCATCAGGTGGCCAAAGTACTGGAGCTTCAGCTTCAGCCTAAGTCCTTTCAATGAATATCCAGGACTGATCTCCTTTAAGATTGATTGGTTTGATCTCCTTGAGTCCAAGAGATTCTCAAGAGTCTTCTCTAGCACCACAGTTCAAAAGCATCAGTTCTTTGGCACTCAGCTCTCTTTATGGTCCAACTCTCACAACCATCCATGACTACTGGAAAAACCGTAGCTTTCACTAGATGGACCTTTGTTAGCAAAGTTATGTTTCCGCTTTTAAATATGCTTTCTAGGTTTGTCATAGCTTTTCTTCCAAGGAGCAAGCATCTTTTAATTTCATGGCTTCAGTCACCATCTGCAGTGATTTTGGAGCCCCAAAAGATAAAGTCTCTCACTGTTTCCATTGTTTCCCCATCTATTTGCCATGAAGTGTTGGGACCAGATGCCATCTGTTGACCAGATGACTCGACATTTCTGAATGTCGAGTTTTAAGCCAGCTTTTTCACTCTCCTCTTTCATATTCATCAGGACTCTCTAGTTCCTCTTCACTTTCTGCCATAAGGGTGGTGTCATCTGCACATCTGAGGTTATTGATATTTCTCCCAGCAATCTTGATTCCTGCTTGTGCTTCATCCAGCCTGGCATTTTGCATGATGTACTCTGCATATAGATCAAATAAGCAGGGTGACAATATACAGTCTTGACGTACTCCTTTCCTAATTTAGAACCAGTCTGTTGTTCCATGTCCGGTTCTAACTGTTGCTTCTTGACCTGCATACAAATTTCTCAAGAGGCAGGTAAGGTGGTCTTGTATTCCCATCTCTTGAAGAATTTTTCATAGTTTGTTGTGATCCACACAAAGGCTTTGGAATAGTCAATGAAGCAGATGTAGATGTTTTTCTGGAATTCTCTTGCTTTTTCGGTGATCCAATGGATGTTGACAATTTGATCCCTGGTTCCTCTGGCTTTTCTAAATCCAGCTTAAACATCTGAAAGTTCTCGGTTCACATACCATTGAAATCTGGCTTGGAGAATTTTGAGCATTACTTTGCTAGCATGCAATTGTGTAGTAGTTTGAACATTCTTTGGCATTGCCTTTCTGTGGGATTGGAATGAAAACTGACCATTTCCAGTCCTGTGACCACTGCTGAGTTTTCCAAATTTGCTGGCCTACTGAGTGTATTGGCATGCCTGAGTTCAAATCCTGGCTCCTTTTTCTATTATCTGTGTGATCTTGGTGAAGTTACTAAAACTCTGTGAACCTCAATTTATTCATCTGTAAAATGGAGCTAAAAGTGCCGTCAATGTGGGTTCCTAGGAAGAGCTGGTGTTTGACATGTGGAAGTTGCTGCCTTTCTTTGGAATAAGGGACAGTTAAGCATTTAGCGCTCCTCTGAGGATTTGCCTGGATTCCTTCATCAAATGGAAGCTATGTTTGTAAGTAGTTTTATATCTTTAATGGAAATAGTTACATTCAAGTTTAGCTGTTAAGGTTGGTCTTTTTGTGAAGCATCACTAAAATTACTTTTCACTGAAATGTATTCCCCAGACTCTTTTCCCCTAAAGATGGCTGGACATTGATGAGGGATGGCCTCATGGCCAAGGTGCCAGCGACCCATAGTGAAAGTGAAGGGCCGCTGAATCAGAAGCAGATAATTTTGTTGTAGCCCACTTGAGATGACCTGATTCCCCAATGTTACTAAATGCTGCTGAATTAAGCAAGCAATCACTGTCCCATTTTAAATACATGTTTCCTGCAGCTAAAAATCTAAGGAGCATTTGAAAAAAAAGTAGACATATGCAGACTCAAAAAAGAACACAAAATCCAGCTACATGCTACATCTTAAAGTAAGTGTTTCAGGGACAGAAAAACTCAAATAACGTCTAATGCACAGATCCAACTAGGAGGAAAAAGAGTGTCCCTTAGGTCTGTGAGCTCGTTGAATGGACATTGATGGATTTGTTTCCCTTTCAGATTAAATTGAACTTCTGATGTGAAAGTGGTTTACTGGCTTCTGATCTTGAAAGCAACATTTTTTTGGATTGTTTGTTTTTTTCCCCTCTAACTAAATTTCTCTTGTTTAGGTGTTTTAGCTTTTTAGCAGCTTGAAAAGAGGCACATCGGAGTATTGGAAGATTCAGAAGAAATTATTTGCTTAAAAAATGTTGAGAGAAACAGAGAATTTGGCTAGAACTTTTTAGAAATTGGCTAGAATTTTAGAACTTTTCCTCTGGTAAAGTGGTGTCTGACAAATGGACCGTTCTAGGGGCTTGAATGTTTTCTCTTAGGCTCAAATGCCCAAAGATATGCAAAATAACATTTCAGCAATTTTTCATAGCTTGACAAGATAAATATTATCAGAACTGAATGTGAACATTTGTGTAAATGAGGGCTGGTCTTTAACGATGGAGATAACACATAGGAGTGTTAAGTAGATGTCAGTGTTGGCTGTTAATTAGATAATGTCTGTGCTGAGAACTCATTTTACCTTAGCATCTGTGGATGTAATCTCATCTTCAGGGTTAGCTGGTTTAGGAAAAGATATCTTATGCTAATTTATTGCTCAATAAATTTTAATTTCAGACATTGGCAGGTAAAATATCTAGATACGGCAGAGACACCCACATGAATGTAGAATAAATGCTATTGTTTATGTGTGGTTGCTAGCTTTCCCTGTCATCTTTGATTAGATGTTACACTTGTCAAAAACTAAGCAATCAACATTGGTTCCTCACTGCTCACTAAATTCTAGACTTTATTTGGATTTCATCAGTTTTCCATCAATGTCCTCTTGCTATTCCAGGATGAAGATTGGGGTACCATGATGTGTTTAAGTGTTATATCGCCTGAGTTTCTTCTGTCTGTGGCAGTTTCTCCGTTTTTACTTGCTTTTCATGACCTTGGCAATATTACTGTGTGCTAGCCAATTATCCTGTGGAATTTATCCCAGCCTGGGTGTGTCTGATATTTTTTCTTATGAATCGACTGAGGTAAAGGTCTTTCTGATCACAGTATATGATGGGGTCACAACAGCCACATGATATATCTGATGATGCTACTATTTTTCCCTGTTCTTGCTAAAAGATACACTAAAACATGCCATACTAAAGACTATATCAAATGACTCATTTTTGCATGCTAGGTAGGAGTGATTTGAAGTGAAAGGAGGGAGTGTCATTAAAAAAATACTCTGGATATACCTTAGCCCTTCTGCATATCTGAACTTAGGTGGAGTAAGTCAAACGAAGGAACATCTGGGTTATGCCTTCTTTTTTTAAATAGTTTTCTTTTTTGTTGTTATTGTTGTTGTTTAGTTTTTATTTCATAATCATAAATTTAACTTTGCGATCCAGCTAAACTTGGAGGGGGATAAGGAAAATATGGAACCCTAAGAACTGTAGCAAGAGCACAAAGATTATAGGATATTTCAAGCAGATGGGGTAAAGGGGTGCTCTCCTGGGCTACAGAGGAATGGTCTGGTGTAAACACGAGTCAAATTCATTAGATTTTTCCAGAGTCAGAAATGGTGATCTTCTTGCTGGTCTTGCCATTCCTGGGTCCAAAGCCCTCCATGGCTTCTATAATATTCATGCCCTCTTTCACCTTGCCAAAGACCGCTTGCTTGTCATCCAACACTGTCTTGGCAGTGAAGATGAAAAATTGGGAACCGTTTGTGCTGAGGCCAGCACTTGCCACAGACAAGATGCCAGGACCTGTATGCTTCAGGATGAAATTCTCATCATAAAATTTCTCGCCATGAATGGACTTGCCACCAGTACCATTAGGGCATGTGACATCACCACCCTGGCACATAAATCCCGGAATTATTCTGTGAAAGCAGGGACCTTTATAACCAAATCCTTTCTCCCCAGTGCCCTAAGCATGAAAGTTTTCTGCTGTCTTTGGAACTTTGTCTGCAAACCGCTTGAAAGAGATGTGGCCCAAGGGCTTGCTGTCGACAGTGATGTCAAAGAACAAGATGGGGTTGAGCGTGGCTGGACAGCACGAGACTCCGGGGTGGCGGCGTCTACAAGGCCTACAGTAGTTATCTTTAGGAGCCGTCAACGTGTTGTTGTTGAACTGTGGACTTGTAACTCCAAATGGACTATGGCCAGGCAATGATATGTACTTAAAACCTGCATTATTGAAAAATGAGTGTTTTATCCAGGCACTCATTCTTTTATTGTTATTTGCTTTTTAAACTTTGTTTTAGTCACTTAAAGAAAATTTTCTTAAGGCACAGTTTGCCTCAAATCCATTCCAAGTTGTTTAGGAATGGATAAAGAAGATGTAGTATATGTGTATGTATACAATGTATACAATGTAATATTACTCAGTCATTAAAAAGAATGAAATAACGCAAGCTGCAGCACGTGGATGGACCCAGAGAGTGTCCTGCTGAGTGAAGTAAATCAGACAGAAAAGGAGAGATATCATATGACATCCTTTATATGTGGGATATAAAAAGAAATGATGCAAATGAATTTACTTACAAAACAGAAAGAGACTCACAGACTTAGAAAATGAACTTCAGGCTGCCAGGGGGAAGGGATAGTTAAGGACTTTGGGAAGGTCATATACACACTGTTATATTTAAAATGGATAACCAACAAAAAACTATCTCATAGCACTTGGGACTCTGCTCAATGTCATGGTCCAGCCTGGATGGGTAGGGGTTTATGAGAGAATGGATACATGCATCTGTACGGCTGAGTCCCTTCACTGTTCTCCTGAAACTATCACAACATTGGTAATTGGTTATTCCCCAATACAAAATGTTTTTGGTATTAAAAAAATAAAAAGTAAAGTTAAAAAATTACTATTAAGAAATAATAATAAAAATTAAAAATAGTCATAACCTTGGGTGTGTGCTTATGTTGATATGAACTAGAGAGACAGTTGTAGTTTTTAAAAAAAGTAAGATGAAATGAGGAAAATTTGGTAGAATCCAGTGATTACTTTGAAGGAGAGGATCAAGAACGATTTTAAAGTATTAAGTATGTACCAGGTGAATGAAAATATCAATGATAATTAGGTCTAGATAGGAAGGTAAACTTGGATAATGACTCCATTTTACCTGGATTCAGTTTCAGAAGATATTATTATTCTTACTTATGGGACCATCAAAGAAACAGTTGAAAATGTGGGATTGAATGTCATAAAGAAGGTCAGCATTGAAGAGAGAGCCTGTTTGAAATGAAGTATCCTTAAATGGAAAAGTCGTTTTAGAGATCTCCAAACATGGTCACTCCTTAATCTCTGCAATTTATTCAGTGGAACCAAACTTCCACGTCAGCCACTTCTTTGGCCGTCCCCATTGCAGCCTCTCATTACGACTTTGGGACAAAAGCAAGCCAAGGTCAAACATCAGATCCCTGCAGGGAGATAAGCTGAGCCCTTCGTCTGATGAAACCTCTGCCCCTGACAGCTCGCTGCTCTTCAGGGAAACCCAGAGCGGCTTCTTTCCTTAATGTTCAGAATTCAGCACTTTGAACCGAGTCAGGGGCCTCGCTGCTGCCCCTCTCGCCTCCTCTCCGGTGATCTAGCGAACTGAGCATTTGCTGGCAGCCCCGGCCGACTCCTGGGACTGTAACACCCTTGGCAGCTGGGGCTGCGTTTGATATTGCTCTGTATTTTTCAAAGTACTTGACATGGAACAGGAAGTGTGCCACTCACATCACAGGAGGAAAACGTGAACTAGAGAGTCGGGCGTCCGTGAATTCAGAATCTTGCTCTGCCATTTACACTTGAGCATGCAGGGATGTTGCTTGATCCTGTGGACCTAAAGATTCCTCCTCTGAAGTTTTAGGAGAATAGTGCACAGTTCATGGAGAAGTTGTAAACATTATGTGTGGCAACATATTACAGCTCTTAGCACAGAGTCTGGACATAATATGCACTTGATAAAAGGTAAGAGTAACAGACAGCTATGTAGCATTTACCAAGGTTTGGGTATTGCACTAAGTAAATCTAACTTAACTCATCCGTTGAATCCCCTATAACAACTCAACAAGCTCAGCAGATATTGTTACCCGTTCCATAGGTGAGCAAACTGAAGATTGGTAAGCCGACTTGCCTAAGGTCACACAGTTAGAGGCAGTAAAAAGTAGACAGCTGGACTCCTAATCTTTGCTCCTAAACAATAAGATATACCATTATTATGTATATAGCACACAATAATAATAATGATACCTATTATTACTATTCATAAAGATTCTTTGTGTTACTATTTGGGTAGGGACAAGACAAGAACAGTTGCTATAAACACTCTTAATACTGCTTTAGCTATTCTAGTCACTAGGACAAGAAAAATGAAATATACACACAATAGAAAATTATTTTTTTCAGGTGTTGGCTCTCTGGCATGAAAACTCCAAATAATACATCTAAATAGAAGAAAAGTTGGGTACTGAAAAAGTTCAAAAGCTGTCCTATGTGTCAACTACATCAGGCAGCATTCATGAGCACTCCACAATGCCTCTGACACATGTTCTAAGAGTTGATGCTGGCTGCTGGCTGGGGGCTCAGCAGATTCTGTCAACCAGAATCCAGGAGCCTCTTCAACTTTGTTCAGTTCAGTTCAGTCACTCAGTTACGTCCGATTTTTGCAACCCCGTGGACTGCAGCACACCACGCTTCCTTGTCCATCACCAACTCCTGAAGCTTGCTCAAACTCATGTCCATCGAGTCGGTGATGCCATCCAACAATCTCATCCTCTGTTGTCCCCTTCTCTTCCTGCCCTCAATCTTTCCCAGCATCAGGGTTTTTTCCAATGAGTCAGTTCTTCACATCAGGTGGCCAAAGTATTGGAGTTTCAGCTTCAACTTGGTAGCACTGGGTTAAGATACTATCAGCTTTCAATACCACATTCCCATGAGCCGTCACCAACAATATCTTGAGTTGTGTTTCCACCCAGAGTCTCCTCAAGACCAGTCCATCTCTTAACACCAAATCCTAAAACTACACTACATGGTTTAGGCTTAGGTTATAACACCAACCCATTTCTGTACCAACTCTGTTCTACTATTTCTGGGTAGCAAATTATCACAAATCTTAGTTGTATGCAAATACCATTTTATTTATTTTTAATTTCAATTTTACTGACAAAAACTGACAAATAAAATTGTAGGATATTTAAATTATACTTTATGGTGGTTTGTTCAACAATCCTTTCACATTGTGAAAGGATTCCCTAGTATAATTAATACATCCATCGCCTCATATATTATTCTCTCTTAGAAGGACATTTTGTTCTCTCTTTGGAAATTTCATTTATACAATGTTATGTTATCAACTATGCTCACCATATTTTACATTAGAGCTTTCCCTTATTCATCTTATAGCTGAAAGTTTGTACCCTTTATGGCTGAATAATATTCCACTGACTGTGTGCATGTATAAATACACCACATCTTCGTTGCCTGTTCAACCACTGATGGACATTTAAGTTACGTCCATGTCTTGGCTACTGTGAATTGTGGGTAATGCTTCAAAGAACATGGAGTGCAAATAACTTTTGAAATTCTGTTTTCACTTTCTTTGGGTCTATGTATTTCCAGAAGTAGGATTGCTGGATAAAAATAAAATGGTAATTCTTTTTTATTTTTTTAGGGAAGCTCCATACTGTTTCCCATAGTGGTTGCACCATTTTACATTCCCAGCAATAATGCACCAGAGTTCCCTTTTATCCACATGCCTGCTAATAGTTGTTACCTCTTATCTTTTTCCTGATATATATTCTAAAATGTGTGAGGTGATAGCTTACTATGGTTTGACTTCCCTAATGATTAGTGATGCTGAGTACCTTTTTATGTACTTGCAGGCAATTTGAATATCTTCTTTGAAAAAAAAAAGTCTATTCAGTTCCTCTGCCTGTTTTTAATTGGATTGTTTGCTGTTGACTTATATGAATTTTTAAAAAATAGTTTGAATATTAACCCCTTATCAGATATATTATTTGCAAATATTTTGTTCCAGTTTGGTGGGTTGCCTTTTTATTTTGTTGATGGTTTCCTCTGCTGTGCAGATTTTAAATTTGATGTAGTCCCATTAATTTATTTTTATTTTTGTTGCTTTTGTTGTCAATTCCAAAATAATTGTTGCCAACATTGATGTGAAGGCATTTACCCTCTATGTTTTATTTCAGGAGTTGTATGAGTTCAGGTCTTACATTCAAGTCTTTAATACATTTTGACTCAACACTTTGATGTTGTAAAATAGTGACCTGGTTTCATTCTTTTGCATGTGCTGTCCAATTTCCCAACACCATTTATTGACTGTCCTTTCTCCACTGTATAATCCTGACTGCTTTGTCCCACGTTAATTAACCATATATGCATAGGCTTAATTCTTGGCTCACTATTGTGTGGTATTGACTTCTATGTCTGTTTTTATGCCAATTCCATCGTATTTTGAGCACTATAGCTTGCAAAGTAATTTGAAATTAAGAAGTACTATGACTCCAGATTTATTCTTCTCTCTCAAGACTGCTTTGACTATTTAGGGTCTTTTGTGGTTTCATACAATTTCAGAATAGTTCATTCCAGTTCTTTGAAAAATGCTGTTGGAATTTTGATATTGTTGGATACTAATGGAAATTGAACTGAATCTGTAGATTGCTTTGGGTCTTAAGAACACTTTAACAGTGTTAATTCTGCCAGTCCATGGACATGGAATATCTTTCTGTTCATATGTATCATCTTCAATTTCTTTCATCAGTGTCTCAGTTGTCAGTGTATAGATCTTCACCTCCTTGGTTAAATTTATATCTAGGTACTAATTTTTGATGCAGTTGTAAGTGGGATTATTTTCTTAACTTCTGTCTCTACTAGTTCATTTTTAGTGTACAGAAACTAAACTGATTTTGGTATATTGATTTTGTATCTTGCAACTCTACCAAATTCATTTATTAGTTCTAATAGTTTTTGGTGAAGTCTTTCAGGTTGTCTGTATATAATACTATGTCACCTAGAAACAGAGCCAGTTTTTCTTCTTTTAAATTTTGGATATTTTTGGAATTCTTTCTCTTGCCTAAATTGCTCTGGCTAAGACTTACAATACTATGTTGAATAGTGAGGTGGTACCCTTGTTTGGGGAAACAGTGGAAGCGGTGTCAGACTTTACTTTTTTGGGCTCCAGAATCACTGGGGATGGTGATTGCAGCCATGAAAGTAAAAGACGCTTACTCTTTGGAAGGAAAGTTATGACCAACCTAGACAGCATATTAAAAAGCAGAAACATTACTTTGCCAACAAAGGTCCATCTAGTCAAGGCTATGGTTTTTCCAGTGGTCATGCGTGGATGTGAGAGTTGGACTGTGAAGAAAGCTGAGCACAGAAGAATTGATGCTTTTGAACTGTGGTGTTGGAGAAGACTCTTGAGAGTCCTTTGGACAGCAAGGAGATCCAACCAGTCCATCCTAAAGGAGATCAGTCCTGGGTGTTCATTGGAAGGACTGATGCTGAAGCTGAAACTCTAGTATTTTGGCCACCTCATGCGAAGTGTGTTGACTCATTGGGAAAGACCGTGATGCTGGGAGGGATTTGGGGGCAGGAGGAGAAGGGGACGACAGAGGATGAGATGGCTGGATGGCATCACCGACCTGATGGACATGAGTTTGAGTAAACTCCAGGAGTTGGTGATGGACAGGGAGGCCTGGCGTGCTGCGATTCATGGGGTCGCAAAGAGTCGGACATGACTGAGCGACTGAAATGAACTGAACTGTATAAATGAATTGTGAAGCTGTCTGATCCTTGACTTTTCTTTGGTAGGGGATTTTTGATTACTGATTCAATCTTATTCTCGATAATTGGTCTATTCATATTTTCTATTTCTTCTTGATTTAGTCTTGGTGGCTTGTATATTTCAATGAATTTATCCATTATTTGTAGGTTGCCTATTTTTTTGGCATTTAATTGCCCACAGTAGTCTTATGATCCTCTGTATTCCTTTATTATCAGTCGTAATATTTCCTATTTCATTTCTAATTTTATTTAAGTTCTCTCTCTCTCTTTGGTAATTCTAACTAACATTTATTTCTATTTTGGGCTCAGGTAGTAAAGAATCTGCTTGCATTGTAGGAGACTCCAGTTTGATACCTGGATAGGGAAGGTCCCCTGGAGAAGCGAATAACTATGCACTCTACTGTTCTTGCCTGGAGGATTCTATGGGCAGAGGAGCCTAGTGGGCTACAGTCCATGGGGTTGCAAAGAGTCAAACATGATTGAGTGGCTATTACTTTCATTATATATTTGTTTAGCCTCTATTGAAAAAATTTCCTTTCTGATTATTGTTATTTCCTTCCTTCTAATAATTTTGGGCTCAGTTTGTTTTCTTTTTCTAATTCCTTGAGGTGTAAAGTTAGTTTTGTTTTTTTTTAGTCCTTGTGGCTATTGTTATGTACAACCCTCCTAGAACTACTTTTGATGCATCCCATAAGTTTCAATATGTTGTATTTTCCTTTTCATTTGTCAGTAGTTTTTGATTTCCCTTTTGATTTCTTCTTGACTCATTGGTGATCCAGGATCATGCTGTTTAATCTTCAAATATTTGTGAATTTTTTAGTTTTGTCCTTGTAACTGATTTTATTTTTCATGTGCCTATTAGCCATCTGCACATCCTCTTTGGAAAAATTTCCATTTAATTCTTCTGCCCATTTTCTAATCAGGCCATTTGCTTTTTTGAGTTCTATGAACTACTTTTATATATTGGATATTAATCCTTTATTGGTCATATCATTTGCAAATATTTTCTCCCATTGTTAGCTATCGTTTCTTTTTGTCTATGGTTTCCTTTGCTGTGCAAAAGGTTTTAAGTTTAATTAGGTCTCATTTGTTTATTGTTGCTTTTTTCCGTTTTGTTTTGAGACAGGTCCAAGAAGATACTGCTGTGATTTACGTCAGACAGTGTTCTGCCTATGATTTCCTCTAAGAGTTTTATGGTATCTGATCTTACATTTAGCTCTTTCATGTATTCTGTTTATTTTTTTATGTTGTTAGAAAATGTTCTAATTTCATTCTTTTCAGCTGTTCAGTTTTCCCAGCACCACTTGTTGAAAAGACTCTCTCTTCAGCCTTGTATAGTGCTGCCTCTTTTGTTATAGATTAATTGACCATATATGTGTGGGCATGTTTCTGGACTCTCCACTCTGGTTTACTGACCTGTTAATATCTATTTATGTGTGTGTGTGTGCACCAATACCATAGTGCTTTTATGACTGTCGCTTTGTGGTATAGAATGAAGTCAGGGAGTATGCACCTCCAGCTCTGTTCTTGTTTCTCAAGATTATTTTGGCCATTCAGGTTCTTTTTGCTTCCGAACATTTTAAAATTATTTGTTCTAGTTCTGTGAAAAATGCTATTTGTATTTTGATTGAGGTTCCATTGAATCTGTAGATTGCCTTTGGTAATATGATCATTTAAAATCTTTCAGTTCTTTCAATCCAGGTACATGGTATATCTTTTCATCTGTCTGTGTTTTCTTCAATTTCTTTCAGCAATGTCTTATAGTTTTCTGAGTATAGGTCTTTTACCTCCTCAGGCAGGTTTATTCCTGGGTATTTTGTCCTTTTTAAGGTGATAATAGAGTTGTTTCCTTAGTTTCTCTTTCTGACTGTTGTTAGTATATAGGAATACAGCATACTTCTGTACACTAATTTTGTATCTTGCAATTTTAGTGAATTCATTAATGAGCTCTAGTAGACTTCTGGTGGACACGTTTAAATTTTTAAGGCTTATTTTGTAGTCTAAAACATGATCTATTGAGGACTTTTCCATGTGCATTTGAGAAAGCTATATATTATTCTGCTTGTTGGATGGAATAGTCTGTACACATTTGTTAAATCCGTCTGGTCTGATGTTCCATTTAACTCCAATGTTTTCTCATTTTTTTTTTTGTCTACACGACCTACCATGTTACATATGGCATAGTAAAGTCCCATAATATTTTTATATTGCTTTGTGTTTCTCCCTTCAGATCTGTTAATGTTTGTGTTACATACTTAGGTGCTCCTATGTTGGGTGCAGGGCTTCCCTGGGGGCTCAGACAGGAAAGGGTCTGCCTGCAATTCAGGACACCTGGGTTCAGTCCCTGGGTTGGGAAGACACCCGGGAGGAGGGCATGGCAACTCAATCCAGTGTTCCTGCCTAGAGAACCCCCATGGACAGAGATGCATGGCAGGCTACAGGCCCAGTCCACGGGGTTGCAGAGTCAGGCGTGACTGAGCTACTAAGCACCGCACAGCACAGAGCATGTTGGGTGCCTGACTGCCCAGGTGGCTCTAGTAGTGAAGAACCCCCCTGCCAATGCAAGAGACGTAAGAGACGTGGGTCTGATCCCCAGGTTGGGAAGATCCCCTGGAGGAGGGCGTGGCACCTTACTCCAGTATTCTTGCTTGGAGAACCCCATGGACAGAGGAGCCTGGTGGGCAACAGTCCATGGGGTTGCAGAGTCAGACAAAATTGAAGCAACTTAGCATGCATATACATGCATATTGGGTACATAAATATTTACAAATGTTATATCCTCTTGTTTAATTGACTCTTACTATTATATTATTGCTTACTATATAATACCTTCCATTTTTCTATTTGCAGTTGTTGGCTTAAAATCTATTTTGTCTGGGATAAGTATCAGTTCAGTTCAGTTCAGTCGCTCAGTCGTGTCCAACTCTTTGCGACCCCATGAATCGCAGCACGCCAGGCCTCCCTGTCCATCACCAACTCCCAGAGTTTACTCAAACTCATGCCCATCGAGTCGGTGATGCCATCCAGCCATCTCATCCTCTGTCGTCCCCTTCTCCTCCTGCCCCCAATCCCTCCCAGCATCAGGGTCTTTTTCAATGAGTCAACTTTTCACCTATCCCTGTTTCTTTTTATTTTCCATTTGCATGGAATCTCTTTTTCCATCTCATTACTTTCTGTGTATGTGTCCTTAAACCTGAAGTACATTTCTTGTAGACAACATATAGTTGAGTCTAATTTAAAACAAAATATTCAGCCACTTAATGTCTTTTGATTAGAGAATTTATTCCATTTATATTTAAAGTATTTCTTTAAATGCCTGCCTAAGTAGGCACATACTATTGATAATTTTTTTTGTAATTCTTTGTTTCTTTCTGCTCTTGCTCTCCTCCTTTGTGATTTGATGGTTTTTTTAAAATTTGAAGTGATGTGTTTAGATTCCTTTCTCTTTATTTGTTTTGTTTATTTACTATAGGATTTTGCTTTATATCCAGGAGACTTGCTTAAAATATTTTATAACCATCTATTTTAAACTGATAACCACTTCACTTCAAACACATACTAAAGCTCTACATTTATAAAGTATCCCTTTCCATTTTATGTTCCTGATGTCATAATTTATATCTTTTCATCTTGTGTATCCATTAGCAAATAATTGTAGTTTTAAAGTTACTTTTACAACCATATAGTTTTATAGTTATAAAAGTATATAATTAGAGATATATAGTTATATGCTTTTATAACAATATAGTTTTATAGTTATATTATTATAGTCAACAGGCTGGAATCAGGATTGCTGGAAAAAATATCAATAACCTCAGATATGCAGATGACACCATGTTATGGCAGAAAGCAAAGAAGGACTAAAGAGCCTTCTGATGAAAGTGAAAGTGAAGAGTGAAAAGTAGGCTTAAAACCCAACATTCAGAAAACTAAGATCATGGCATCTGGTCCCATCAATGCAGCTAAGTTCAGCTGCACAGTTGTGTCTGACTCTTTGTGACCCCATGGACTGCAGCTCGCCAGGCCTCCCTGTCCATCACCTATTCCTGGAGTTTACTCAAACTCACGTCCATTGAGTCAGTAATGTCATCCAACCACCTCATCCTCTGTTGTTCCCCACTTCTCCAACCGCCCTCAATCTTTCCCACCAACAGGGTCTTTTCCAATAAGTCAGTTCTTCGCATCAGGTGGCCAAAGTATTGGAGTTTCAGCTTTAGCATCAGTCCTTCTAATGAATATTCAGGACTGATCTTTAGGATGGACTGGTTGGATCTCCTTGCATGCCAAGTGACTCTCAAGAGTCTTCTCCAACACCACAGTTCAAAAGCATCAATTCTTCAGTGCTCAGCTTTCTTTACAGTCCAACTCTCACATCCATACATGACTACAGGAAAAATTATTTCTTTGACTAGATGGATCTTTGTTGGCAAAGAAATGTCTCTGCTTTTAAATATGATGTCTAGCTTGGTTATAACTTTTCTTCCAAGGAACAAGCATCTTTTAATTTCATGCCTGCAGTCAAAATCTGCAATGATTTTGGAGCCCCAAAATATAGTCTGTCACTGTTTCCATTGTTTCCCCATCCAATTACCATAAAGAGATGGGACCAGATGCCTTGATCATAGTTTCTGAATTGAGTTTTGAACTCTATTAAGTGTTAAGCCAACTTATTCACTCTCCTCTTTCACTTTCATCAAGAAGCTCTTTAGTTCTTTGCTTTCTTCCATAAGAGTTGTGTCATCTGCATATCTGAGGTTATTGATATTTCTCCTGGCAATCTTGATTCCAGCTTGTTCTTCATCTAGCCCAGTGTTTTTCATGATGTACTCTGCATAAAAGTAAAATAAGCTGGGTGACAATACACAGCCTTGACATACTCCTTTCCCAATTTTGAACCAGTCAGTTGTTCCGTGTCTAGTTCTCACTGTTGCTTCCTGACCTGCATACAGATTTCTCAGGAGGCAGGTCAGGTGGTCTGGTATTTCCATCTCTTTCAGAATTTTCCACAGTTTGTTGTGATCCATCCAGTCAAAGGCTTTGGCATAGTCAATAAAGCAAAAATAGGTGTTTTATGGAACTCTCTTGCTTTTTTGATGATCCAGAGGATATTGACAATTTGATCTTTGTTTCTTCCGTCTTTTCTAAATCCAACATGAACATTTGGAAGTTCATGGTTCACGTAATGTTGAAGCCTGGCTTGGAGAATTTTGAGCATTACTTTGTTGGTGTGTGAGATGAATGCAATTGTGTGGTAGTTTTAGCATTCTTTGGCATTGCTTTCTTAGATTGGAATGAAAACTGACCTTTTCCAGTCCTGTGGCCACTGCTGAGTTTTCCAAATTTGCTGGCCTATTGAGTGTAGCACTTTCACAGCATCATTTTTTAGGATTTGAAATAGCTCAACTGGAATTCCATCACCTCCACTAGCTTTGTTCGTAGTGATGCTTCCTAAGGCCCACTTGACTTCACATTCCAGAATGTCTGGCTCTAGGTGAGTGATCACACCACCATGATTATCTGAGTCATGAAGGTCTTTTTTATATAGTTCTTCTGTGTATTCTTGCCATCTATTCTTAATATCTTCTGCTTCTGTTAGGTCCATACCGTTTCTGTCCTTTATTGAGCCCATCTTTGCAAGAAATGTTCCCTTGGTATCTCTCATTTTCTTGAAGAGATCTCTAGTCTTTCCCATTCTATTTTTTCCCTCTATTTGTTTGCATTGGTCACGGAGGAAGGCTTCTTATTTCTCCCTGCTGTTGTTGGAACTCTGCATTCAGATGGGTCTATCTTTCCTCTTCTCCTTTGCCTTTCACTTCTCTTCTTTTCATAGCTATTTGTTAGGCCTCCTCTGGCAACTGTTTTGTCTTTTTGCAATTCTTTTCTTAGGGATGGTCTTGATCACTGCCTTCTGTACAATGTCACAAACCTCCATCCATAGTTCTTCAGGCACTCTGTCTATCAGATCTAATCCCTTGAATCTATTTCTCACTTCCACTGTGTAATCATAAGGGATTTGATTTAGGTCATACTTGAATGGCCTAGTGGTTTTCAGTCTGAATTTGGCAATAAGGAGTTCATGATCTGAGCCACAGTCAGCTCCCGGTCTTGTTTTTGCTGACTGTATACAGCTTCTCCATCTTTTGCCACAAAGAATATAATCAATCTGATTTCAGTGTTGACCATCTGATGATGTCCATGTGTAGAGTCTTCTCTTGTGTTGTTGGAAGAGGGTGTTTGCTATGACCAGTGCATTCTCTTGGCAAAACTCTAATAGCATTTGCCCTGCTTAGTTCTGTACTCCCAGGTCAAATTTGCCTGTTACTCCAGGTATTTCTTGATGTCCTACTTTTTCATTCCAATCTCCTAAAATGAAAAGGACATCTTTTCATCTGGTCCCATCACTTCATGGCAAATAGATGGGGAAACAATGGAAACAGTGAGAGACTTTGTGTTTTGGGGGCTCCAAAATACTGCAGAAGATGACTGCAGCCATGTTAAAAAGCGAGACATCTCTGCCAACAAAGGTCCATCTAGACAAAGCTATGGTTTTTCCTACAGTCATGTATGGATGTGAGAGTTGGACTGTAAAAAAGCTGAGTGCTGAAGAATTGATGCTTTTGAACTGTGGTGTTGAAGAAGACTCTTGAGAGTCCCTTGGACTGCAAGGAGATGCTACCAGTCCATCCTAAAAGAAATCAGTCCTGAATATTAGTTGGAAGGACTGATGCTGAAGCTGAAACTCCAATACTTTGGCCACCTGATGCGAAGAACTGACCCATTGGAAAAGACTCTGTTGCTGGGAAAGAATGAAGGCTGCACTAGAAGGGGATGTCAGAGGATCAAATCATTGGATCGCATCACTGACTTGGAAATGTGTTTGAGCAAGTCTGGGAGTTGGTGGTGGACAGGGAAACCTGGCATGCTTCCATGGGGTCACAAAGAGTTGGCTACAACTGAACAACTGAACTGAACTGATAGTTATTTTTAATACTTTGGTCTTTTACCCTTAATGCTAGATTTGTGAGTGATTTGTCTGGGACAATTACAAAAAGAGTATTCTAAGGTTAATTATATATTTATCTTTGCTAGTGAGATTTATACTTTCATTTTTTCCCTTGTCATTAGTATCTTTTCATTTTAGTTTGAAGAAGTCCATTTAACATTTCTTGTACTACCAGGTTAGTGGTGATGAACTCCTTCAACTTTTGTTGTCTGGCAATCTCTTTATCTGTCCTTCAATTATGAAGGATAAGTTTGCCAGGTAAAATATTCCTGATTGGTATTGTTTGTTTGTTTGTCTTTCCATACTTTGAATGTGTCATGCCACTCCCACTTAACCTGCAAAGTTTCTGCTGAAAAATCTACTGATAGTCTTATGGAGGTTACCCTGTATGTAACAAGTTGTTTTTCTTTCACTGCTTTTAAGATTCTATCCTTGTCTTTAACTTTTGATAGTTTAATTACAATATATCTTGGTGTGGCTCTTTTTGGATTCACCTTAGCTGAAATTCTCTAGTCTTTTGGTTTTGGATGTCTAACAGATCCTACAGTTTGATTGGTTCCTGCCACATAGTCACTTGTCCCATAGTTAGCGGCTTCATCTCTAATAGAGTCCAGTAGCACATAAACAGCTGATCTTGAAAATTATAATGGCCTAAAGATAAAATCTATTATGGGTCCCTTCTATTGGCTCACACCATAAATTCCACATGGCATCTTTCCCACCATCGATAAGTTCTTGATTGTAACTGTGAGTGACTGTAAGCAGACAGTGTATTAAGTGTATCCTGGTTCCTCCACATTGGGCCACTCTTGGTACCATGTATCATATATTGGATTCCCTGGTAAGCAGACTCTGAGATGGAGATTTGAAAGCAGGGCATTTGTTGGGAAGGGTGCTTTCAGAATCAACACTTCTGGGAGAATAAAGGAAGCAGGATTGGGCAGAGTGAATATGGGTCAGAGTGATAGAGTAACAATAAAGTTAGTCAATCCTATCTGTAGTTATGGAATGAGTTGTCCCTTCAGAGTTGTCTCAGGTTAGAAAAGGAGGTCGGACATTTATATATCTGCATTGGCCAGCCACTGGATGTAGGCTAAACCCAGGGAAAGGGGCAAAACCCGTGCAAGGCAGCTTTCTTTAGCTGAAGTTTCAGTCTTGGACAAGGCTTCTGGGAGGTACCCCCACGGCACCCAGTGAGTCTAGCATTAAGGTTTATTGCCATCAGAAACAAGCTACTGGTTGAAGTCAGCATTCACAGATCTTATCTCTTTATATAGTCCAGTGTAAGTTATTAACAAGACTTCAGAGGAATGTAATAGCGTTTCAGTTGACCAGGGTTGTAACATACTTGTATTGGCAAAGAAATGCAATCTTGTCAAACAGGAATATGCAGTTTATTAATCTCTAAGAGAACCCCAAGATCCCTACAATTGTACCTATAGAAAGTGGGCTTCTAAAATGATAGAACTTCTAGGATGTTAATTATTTCTATGTCTCTCTCAGGCATGAGCATGGATGTAAAGGTGCCAGAGAATAGAACTGGGGCAGCCAGACTGACTAAGCAAGGATTTCATCCCACCAATAGTGCAGAGAGACACTACTCTTCTTGTCTAGTATGTGATGTGTGCTATGGGTTAAGAACATCTCTATACTACTCCCTTTCTCTGATTTCTGAGTGAGAACATTTTGGATTTTTATCTTATTTTCCTTTCACTTTTAAATTGATATGCTTTGGATGATTAAATTAATCATGTATTCTATTTGTAGCCCACAGAATATTGAAATGGGATTTCAAGAGGCATTAGAGGGAGAATGAACATACCTTGGATCTGGAAGTGACTTAAGGCTATAACTCTTTGGGAAGTGTTGAGCGGGATTTAATTGCACATAGATACCTTGTAATTTGTTAGGTGGAAACAGAAATGGATGCTTGAGAGGGGTGTGTGTATTTGCTTGTTGGTGAGGTTAAGGAAAACTCAAGATATTGTTTTTATGTTTTAGCATTTTTCTTCCATTTACATTTCCCCTTCCTTTTAAGATACTCCTATCTTTTTCTATGTTCCAGTAAGTCAATGAATCACAATCCCTCTCTATCACATTCACTATAGGACTGAAAGATGACCTAAATATAGACAATCATACTAATCAATTTCTTGAATCTAAGGTTTATTTATGACCTAATCAGGGCAGATTAACATTTTGTCCTGTGATTAACATCTGAACATTGGAAGAAAGACTTCTTTTTTAACAGAGGTTGCTAAACTAAGATGATATGAATTTGGGATTTCAGATTATCTGTTTCCTTACCATAGGAGCAGACACTACATGCAGGAGAGAAAGAATGAGACAGACCCAGAGAGGTAAAGACCAGAGCTTGAGAGAAAGCACGGATTGTCCTTTGGGCACCTGAGTCCAGGTGTACTTGAAATCATCTCCAAATTCAGTCCTCTTGGTTACATGGGGGCATAATTTTTCCTTTAGTGCAAGATAGTTTCAGGTAGTTTTCTGCCCTTTATAACCAAATAGACCATCAACGATCTGCTTTCAACAACCAATGATGTTTCATCAGCTCTCATTCTCCTTCAGCTCTTCTTGATATTTCCCAAGGGTGATTGGTTTCTGATTTCCTGAAGCCCTCTGTCTTAGCCCATTTGGTCTGTTACAACAAAATACAACAGACTGGGTAGCTAGTAAACAATAGAAAGGTACTGCTTACAGTTCTGGAGGATCAGGGAGCTAATATGGTCAGGTGAGTATTCCCTTCCAGGTCACAGACTTTTCATTTGTCTTACTTGGGTGGAAGGGCTAGTGAGCTCTGCGGGATCTCTTATAGAGCATTAACCTCATTCAGGAGACCTCCACCTTCATGACCTAATCATCTCCCAAAGACCTTACTTTTGGAGGGCTAGGATTTCAAAAAATGAAGTTTAGGGGAACACAAACATTTAGACCATCACACCCTCTGTTTACTTGACCTCTGTTATTCCCCTGCCCACCCCCCAACACACACTTGTCTATGACTATACAAGAAGCATGGACTTTTTTTTTTTTTAATTGTAGGATAATTGCTTTACAGAATTTTTTGGTTTTCTGCCATACATCAAGAAGAACCAGCCATAGGTTACACCCATGTCCCCTCCCTTCCAAACTTCCCTCCCATCCCCCTCTCCATCTCACTCTTCAAAATTGTCACAGAGCCCCTGTTTGAGTTATGGTACACTCACAAGTAAGTTTCTTTCCCTAGGTCTTTATCTCCTCATCTCCAAAATGAAGATGTTACACTAAAATTACTCCTGAAACACAGCATTCAGTTCTAAACTTCTGTGCTTTTATAACAGGAGGAAGTGGGGAGAAATAACTATGCAGTTAGAAGTTGCATAAACTTTAGCATGTGCTTGATTCAGATGCATTTAGGTGGAATAATTTTTTAATTTCCCTTTTAACTACTGGGTAAGGTCATGATGCTCTATAATATGTGCATGTTTTCCCAGAAGAAGGGAGAAGACCTTTGAAAAAAGCTATAAAGGATTTGACGATGCCCAGTGTTATTGTTGCTCGAATCCAATTACTGGGGAAGCGTTCTGCACATCTTTACACATCACATTTCAACATGTCATCTCCTCTAAGTGGAACCGATTGCATTAAAGTCGTTATGAAACTACAGGCATCCTCCTCCCTTCAGTAAAAATGTAATCATAAAAATTTTAAATGCACATATTCATTTTCCTCCCCTTCAGCCAAGCAAGTATACCTCGTCAGTATTCTCTGCAAAAGTGATTATCAGGTCTCTGTTTATGAAAATCTTAATGGAAAAATTAGGTACACAACAGATTCCTGCTAAACTAAACATCTGATTCCATTACTTGGAAAACTAGCTGGTATTCATTTTTACATCTGCCACGAAAAATCTTTTAAGTTTGCTATTTTTCCTTCTCTTTTTTTTTCCTTTATCGTGTATGTGTGAATTAAGAGAAAAGAGAAATTAAACATTTTCCAGATACTCAAGATAATATTGCACCAAATATTTAAATTGCAGATTTTTAAGATTATATGTTCTCACTGAAAAGGCTTTAATTTACTTTTATCCAAGAATCTTTCATTTACTTTATTTCTTCCAAATCATATTAAATCCCATTCCAATTCCTTATTTGTCAAAGTAGTTTTTAAAAAATTTAATGTCTTTTTGTTTTGAAGAACTCTTATATTCTCGGGAATTATTTCAGAACACTTAGGGCCTGCCGCGTTTCACAATATTTGGTTCAGATTTTCCGGTCTCTCCATAATGGTCAGCAGGAGGGTGCTATATCCGGACCTACATGATTCCTTGAAGTTGACAGCATTGCACACTTTTGTCGGTGTACAAACTTGCACAAAGAGACTCCTCATGAGGCTAGGAGCCTTTTCTCCTCACGCCCAGTCCTTCTGCCATGAAATCTTGTTCTCAGAAGGTCTACCATCTTTTCAAGGTACTGAACTAGGGCCAGAGTAATTGACCCTTTCACCTAAAAGATTTTCCCTCGTTTCTACACTGACTTCTGAGCTAGTGCAGAAGTTTAAAAAATGTCCAACTGTTATCTGTCTATCTACCTACCCACCTACAATCTACTATCTTTATCTACAACCTATCCACTATCTATTTATCTATCTATAATCTATTTACTATATATCTACAGCCTATCTACCTACCTACCTATCTGTATCTACCTACCTACCACTTATCTCTCTACAATCCATCTATCTAGATAGCTATCATCTATCTGCAATCTATGTAGGTATCTACCTATAGTATATTACCTATGTACATCTTCTTTCTTTTTTCTTCCTTCCTTCTTCCTTATCAATCTACAATCTATTTTCTTCCTATCTACCTATCTTCCTATCTACAATCTAGCTAGCTATATGCCTATATATCTATTATCTATCTATCCATTTATGTCTATCTATGCTCTTCACACATAAGCAAGGTTCTAGACCCCCCACAGGGGAAACTTGGTGTCCCCACCTTTGCTTGGGGAGTCTGGTATGTCCTAGTACAACACAGGCACTCTTGTATCCTCAAGTCTAGGGGACCAGATGTATATATAGCATTCGAGCTTTTGAAAACAAAGGCCAGAGAAGAGTATCAGAAGTTTGGACACATCTGCTTTGAGACAAGACAGAGGAACGTAATCAATTATCCACACAAACAAAGGCCTAGCCACATTTTGGAGAAAGGAGGAGTGAATATTACCAGCACATTTTAATATACTATAGTGGGTAAAAAGAAGCACTACCTTCATCTGGGTTCAAATCCCCACTCCATGTAGTTGTGAGACCCTGGGCTAATCACTTAAACTCTCTGCACACTCATTACCTTATTTGTAAATTGAAAATACATTATTAGTACCTAATTTATGGAGTTGATATGAATGTTAGATAAGTTATTATTAGAAAGGTGTCAGGTTACCAGTGAGCACTATGTAAATGTTTCTTATGATTAGTCACACTCTACGCCTGCCTTTTTTGAACTCAATAACCCTCAACATCTAATGTTGAATATCAAAACCCATTCTTCAGATTCAAAGGTTCAAATCTTGATCTTATCAACTGTACCTTGGGTCATGTAACCTCTCAGATTTAGTTTCATCATCTGGAAAATGTAGTTATTAGTACCTACTTAGAAGGTGGTTGAATATATTAAATGATGTTTGTGAATCTTTTAGCAGAAAGTTTAAAAAATTCTTAACTCTTGACCCCTGAAGGAAATTTATTTCCTGGTCCAATTACATGCTGCCCAACTCGAATATCATGTTTTGTCAAAGGGTGCCTTATTCCTTCTTCCACTTTCCTGACCACAGGGCTAGAAACAAGGTAGGCACACAACTACACATAAATCCTTGAGTTTAGTGAACCAACTGCTGCAGAAACAGGTCTAAGTTATCTTTCCATCGCTGTCACCTGTCATCAGCAGCGCACCATCTGTTGTCCAGATCTGATGGCAGGGCTCAACCCCCTAGTTGCATTCATTTTTCACGAAGTGGAGTCACACTGAGAGAGTGTTCATTCTTGCCATGGATGCCCTGTCTTGTGCCAAGCAGCCAGGCTGCCTGAATGGAAGCCGATGCAGATTGCCTGGCCTGGAGGAGCCATCAGAAGGACCCCCAGGTTGCCTGGGAGGATGCATCTGGTACCCATGTTGGGCCAAGTCTAACACATGGACTGTTAGCAATATTAATGACTGTCCTCAAGCGGGCCCAGCCAAATGGCATTTCTGTTCAGTAGTTTTCCAACTCACTGTGTGTGGCGAGGCTGAGTGGGAGGATTAACCTATGTGCTCTTGATGGCAGTAGCATCTATTCTTGGGGGGACAAAGAGGGGCTCAGCTCACATCCATTAGTTTGTGGCTGTTTTTGTTTGTTTGTTTTTCATCAATCAGTGACCTGTCAGAAACTTATGGTTCTTCTATTGTGTGCCCATCTTTAGCCTAGACACTTTGTGAAACTCCTTAATAACTGTTTTAAGCCTCTGAGAAACTTACTATCTAACTGGGAAGAAACAAGCTATATTTTTTACCTAAGTGGGGAATTAAAATATTGAGCTCTGACCTATTGATTTAACAAACATCCACTCATGGGTCACATAGTTACTAAGAGTGAGCTTTGGTGTTATGGCAGCGCACTCAGCTATAGGTGAAGAAAGCAGAACAAACGATGTATCCAGAAACAGTCACAGGACATTTCCCAGACTGAGCATTGGTTAAAGGAAGCGACAGACTGGTAGTCTGATGTCTTTCCTGCTTGGCCCCTTTAAGTAAATCCAGCCCACTGGTAAATACCATCAGAGGGATAATGCAAAGAGTTCTCTGGGTCTCAGTACTTTTCATGCTGCTTGCCCGTCCTGTTGGAGCTGAGACCTGAGTATATGAACGTCTTCCCAAATCCAAGTTAATGTCCAGAGGTTGTGGTAAGCATTAAAGCTAGTTAGGAGTAAAGACTGTGCTCTTGCTTCCTTTTTGCTGGGCATATGGTAGAGTTGGGATTTCTTCTCTTTTTGATGCTGTGTGTGCCCATGTGACTAATTCTGGCAAAGTGAGGTTTGAATGGGAATGGACTCTGTTACTTCCACATGGAGGCTGAGAATCAATGTGTGATTCTCTATGACTCTTCTCTCCCACAACCATACAAGCATGTGCCAAAATGGAACTGTCTCAGTCTCTCTCCCTAGTGACCTGAGCTATTGGCCAATCTGTACTGGTCATTTGTGTGAGGGAGAAATACATTTTTTTTTTTTTTCGGCTGCACCATATGGCTTGTGGGATCCTAGCTGCTTGACCAGAAATTGAACCTGTGCCCTCTGCAGTGGAATGACAGAGTCCTAACCACTGGCCCATCAGCGAATTCCTGAGAAATGCATTTTTGATGCATTAAGACTTTGTGTGGGATTTTGGGGCTGTTTGTTATTGAGGCATAACCTGGATCATTGTACCAGAAATGGAATCATAGGACAAATGCCAATTATAATAGAGATGAGCCTAATGAAGGGCAGAGAGGATGTCTATCTAATCATAGGATGAGGGAACCTCAGAATCGCCTCAAAAAAAAAAATGATTTCCCCTACCATGCGGGAAATCCCCACTTCTTGTATCTCCTTTAAGTTACGGCAAAAAGTTTCCTGTTAGAATGCAAATGCAATCCCCTACAACTGCTAATTAGACAGCCACACAGATCAAGTTTGCCAGCTGTGTTTCTTTCTAGCCCAGTGGTTTTCATCTTCTGCTTTTGTGTAAGCCTAGTGGTCCAAAGCTACAGTGAGAAATAGACACTTTTTTTCCCTCTTAACTTTCAATGTAAAAAACTTAATGAAGATAATTTTTCTTAATTAAAAAATTATTTTATGAATTGCATTAAACTCTCTTTTACATGCAATTGCTTATTGCTAGTAAATATGTAGTCCCAAAATCTACATAAATAATTATTTCAGATACAAACATTTGCATTTGACATTCCTCATGCTGTCATGGAAAGAACAGAGAGGTGTTTAGGTTTTCTTTGACCTAAATCAGCTTGAGAAACATTGAATTATCACTCATTTATTTTCCTAGGTTTAGGAATTCACAATTCTGTCTGTGTCTTCCCCAGAAAAGTATGTTAAAATGATGGGTTTTAGGAGGAAACAAAAGCTCCCCAGGGGATTATGCTGCTGAAGAAGACAGAGGGTTGTCAAGGGAACTGGTATTTGGTATCAGTGGAGACAGGAGATAGCCTGTGTCCATATAGCCTCACCACCAGGAAGAAGATTGCAGACTCCCATGTCCACACGATTTAATTCTTCCAGGAAATTCTCACTTGGAATGATATATGTGTAAACTAACAAAGTTGCTGTTGTTTCAGGAAATTTCTGCAGACCAGTTTGTCTGGGCAAATGGTTTGCTCACTAGTTCATAGATCCCACCTAGTTTATTTCTCAGGCTCACTTCAAGACCCCACCTCACTGTGCTACCCATCCTAAGTTATTGTCTCATGAACCAAATCCAGTAAAAATTGACTCCCTGCCTGGAAAGATCTGCTTTATACCACTGGAGTGAAAACCCCCCAATTCTGTAAATATCCTCCCAGCCTCCTCCTTATGAAACAGTATTAAGGTTCTGTCAAGGTAGCAATTCCCCTATCACACTAAGATTTGATGAAATAGGGAGATTAGGATCATATGTTCGTCCACGTCATATATCATCTTTTCCTTGTTGGTGTCTGTGTGTTAGTCGTTCAGTTGTGTCTGACTCTTTGCAACCCCATGGACTATAGCCTGCCAGGCTCCTCTGTCCATGGAATTCTCCAGGCAAGAATACTGGAGTGGGTAGCCATTTCCTTCTCCATATCCTTGTCTAGAAATGGAGCATTTTCTGCTGTAAGCATAGGGAACTCTGCTTAATGTTATGTGGCAGCCTGGGTGGGAGGGCAGTTTGGGGGAGAATGAATACAGGTATGTGGGTGGCTGAAGCACTTTCCTGCTCACCGTAAACTATCACAACATGGCTAATTGGCTATACTCCAACATAAAATAAAAAAGTTTAAAAAATATAGTACAAAATAAATGGACTATTTGAATATTTGCCCTCAAAAGCAAAACACATTCTCAACAGCAAATTTATTTTTAATCACATAGCTGTTTATGCTTGTAAGTGACTAGTCCAGTACCAACTGCCTAGGGATTCTAGCTGTGTTGATGATACATTTAGATGAATTAAAAAGAAACAAATGCGCATGTTTTGGCCAAGGAGCCCAAATTTCAAAGTGAGTCTACACTGCATCTATCCCCCAGAGGAAATTCAAACAACTTTGCAAAGGGAAGTATAACAGTAGATGTGAAACTTCTATAACCTTAGAGACTGGTGCTCTCTGTGTAAAGGATTATGTCCAGTTTCACCAGTGCCAAAAAGCAGATACTTCTACTGTCAATAACGATCCTAGCCTCACACAATATGAAGATGGGTTTGGTGTATTTGGACTTTTCTTTGTCAAAGCTTTAGCTGTAACACTATTTTGTTTGCAAACAAAGAGCGCATTTTGGTTTTCATCCATTCTAAAATTAATTAGCCCTTTCACACTTATAACTGGCATATCTCACACTCCAGCAGACAGCAAGGCCACATTTCTGCTAACTCCATCTTGCCATGATTTTTGCAAATCAGATCTGTCTCCAAGAGACTGGGCACCAGCTTTATCATTTTGCTGTCTAAACCCAAAGAGGAGAACTATCCCTCCCAGCCATCTAGCACTCACTAAGCATCAACCCTGCATGGAGACTGTGCTATGAATTTATTTGTGTTGAGTCATGAACCCTCAAGATAGCCTGATGAATTAGCACTGTTATTAGCCTCACTTTAAGATGAGAACATGTAAGCAGAGAGAATTCAAGTCAACCAGTGATAGCAGCTAGGATACGGGGAACTGGGATGTGATCTCTACTGGCTATTTCCACTATCTGTGCACTTAACAAACTCCACCCGATGACCCAGAATTAACACACACCATAATTTGTCTTACCAAACAAGTCTAAAATATCTGCATCAAGATTGCTTCACCATTTTTTCTTAAGAGATGGGAAAAGGAACAGCTCTTCATTTTACATTGTGTAGGCAAAAGGTGGCTTCTTCCAAATCTACAGGTAAATGCAAGCTTCTACTTCCAGTGACTGAAACATATTCCAGGCTCCATGAATGCTTGTAACAAAGTTGAGCTCCACCTGCTAAGAAGACTGCCCTCGTCGTCTTGAGTTCCCAAATCACTTGGACCAGAAACTCCTCAATCTTGCTCTTACCTTTGTTCTTATCAGGGCTGGATATCAGCTGACCAGCCTTTCTCCTGATTGCTTCCGTGTTCCCATCTGCCTGTCCTTTGCTGCATCCTGGAAACTTTTCTCCCTATATACCTCATTTCCCTATAAGAAGATGTTCTATCTCATTCATTATTTCCAAAATAGTGTGCCTAGCAGTTTTATACACACAATTCAATTTTTTTCTTCATGTAGTATACGATTAATCTATTCCTTTTACTTTATTAAATTGTCTGTCTACTGAAACAGTGAAAGTGAAAGAAAGATGAGATTGAATTAACCTTACAAGTGAGATTGTAGTGAAGTCTGAAAATCTTTAAAAAGAAAACTGGAAGATTTCTTGTTTTTTATATAACTGGGAATGTTTTCCAAGTGGCTTAGATGCTCTATAAAAGAGGGGGAAGTTGTTCTCCTTTGAGCTTACACCTGTTGAGGCTAATAAATCACTGTACTGCACACTTTGATTCTTATCCTCCCCACACACCCCAACCTCATTTGCAAAATGTAAAGATGCATGCTTCATCTGTGGGTGAATGAGTCTGTTTAATTGGCAAGTTGTCACGATTTCTTGTAATTATGGTTTTTTAACTATGTGAAAAAAGACAAATGGTAAATTATAGTAACATCATTTGTCATCTGATGTAACGATGATCTCTGAATTATAAGTGCTGTGTGCACTAATGCATCTGTTATTTCTCTGTGACAAATAGGATGATCAAAACCTTTAATAGATTGTACTCTTTTCTCCTGACAGGTTTATTTATTCTTTTTTCTGTGTTTACAAAATCCCTTCCCACTCATCATCTTTTACTTGCACCCAATGCAGGAACATAGAACCAGGAGTGAGAGCAAACCAGGCTTTTCTCTGGAAAAAGCAGAACAAAATAAAACCACCATCCTGACTGCTGGATGGGGTGTTCTTGCAGGTAGCTTAAAGAGGGAACTTGGAAAACTGAAGCCACTGCTTATGTAATACCAATTCTTTGCTAGATATGCATTACTATTCTGGTTATCTCCAGGAAGCACTCAGGAGCATTCTCTCCTTTGGAAGGGCCCTTCCTCTGCTGACTGTAGCCTGATTCTCTCAGTTGCTTGGTGAGGCATCTTTGCTCCTTCTTAGGAGTTTCACACACCACTGTAGATGCCATCTGCCGTGCACACTACATAGGGGGACCCAAGGAGCAGCAGACTGCTCTCTGACGGCACTTGGAGGGCTGAGCAGGTGGTTTCTCTGGTGACTGGCATCTTATCTCTCGTGTCACCTGTTTATTATTTCTTCCTGTCTTCTTCAGAGATTCATAATCAGTAGTCTTTAAACGGGGCACACATGTCCTTGTGGACGTAGGAACATTTTCTAGGCAGTATGTATGCTGTGTGCCATGCTTAGCTGTTCAGTTGGGTCCAGCCCTGTGACCCCGTGGACTCTAGCCCGCCAGGCTCTTCTGTCCATGGGATTCTCCAGGCAAGAATTCTGGACTGGGTTGCCATTTCCTCCTGCAGGGGATCTTCCTGACACAGGGATCGGATACCACATCTCCCAGGGTTCCTGCATTGTAGGCGGATTCTTTGCATAGATGTAAGAAAATAAATTTATGTACCCTTCTCTAAGATTATTCTGCACGAAACCCATCTATCAGTCCTTTTCTTAATTCCTGTTTATGAATTTCTTTTTCTAATTTCCAAGGGAAAAAAAGAAAGTATCTCTCTCAGCGATCTGGATTCTATTAAAGCGCTGTGATCCAGGCTATAAGAACCTCCTGGGTACTCAACAAAAGGACAACTCGAGACTGTTTCCCTCTGAAAGAAGGGAGCTTTATTCCAGCCGGGAAACACTCATGCAAGAGAATATTCACTGCTAGCTAGTTAACATCTTAGCATTAAAACTCAGTAGTGAGAATCTCATGAAGGGGATGTGCACTAACAAGTTTATTTAAATTTAAAAAATGAACTTAAGCTTTTTCTCTTGGAATTTAAGCCTCTTTGGCTGATTGGTGTGACAGGGAGGACTAAGATGAATGGACTAAATTTGTAGATTTTAATCAAAATATATTTAAAGCGTTATAAAACATGTAATACATTGTAAAATGATCTCTGACAATTATTAGAATTGTGATAAAGTTTTTCAGGTATTGTATTAGAAATATGTCAGGGGTCCAGCCAAGGTGTCACATGGGAACAAAATAGCACTGACTATTCAGTTTCCTATCCCAATTCAGCCACCCCTCTTTCTCTTCCTGTGTTTCCTCCTTCCATCTCAAAGTACGGAGAGCAGCAGTTCCTTAAAGCTTCCACCAAAGATAGAAATAAAATTGTTTTTTTAAAAGATCTGAGTTCTTAGAATACAGGAGTGGACTTGTTCATTTTAAATGTGATACACATTCTTTACACAGATGGATTAAAGTTGATTTCATGGCTCTCTTTCACATCCTGGCGTGATTTACTTTTATAGACATTATAGTTAAGGTAGTCAATGTATGTTTTGAAGGAATTAAAGCCTTAGGGATTTAAGTGGTTGCATAAACTAGTGAATTATTAATGAGCCTGCAGCTCAGTGGAAATATAATTAGGAAAGAGACCCAGTGTAGGGCAAGAGCCCAAAAGACAGAGGCATCCATTCAGCCCTTAAATGTTAAGCAAAAGGTTTCCCTAAAATGCTTCTGGATGAAAGTAAATCCAGAATCAAGTCAGTTTTCAGAAATATCAGGGCCTAAAGGAAAGTTCTTTTTAATGTGTGTCTTGTAATATTTATACCCAAGTGTCAAAGGGAGAGTTTGGGTATTAATTCAGTCATAAACTTGAGATGAAACAGCCCCCAGGAATGTACTTGTCTGTTGAGATCTATCAAAGCTTGGTAGCAGGGGGCACACCTTCCCTTCTGGCTGGCGGCATGACAAATGATCTCCTGAGATCAGAAAGCTTGCCGGGGTGGGGCATGAGGCATGGTATAATTACATAGTTCCCTCTTCTCTGAACTTTGGAACTAGATGTGCACAAAGGAAAGTTACCTTACTATGTGAAAGAAAGGAGCTTATGAGCAAGATGAAGACAGAGCGTGTGAGCAGACAACAGTCTTGCCAAGATGGAAGTCATTTTGGTGTGAGGTGAAATGGAGCCCTTGAGGATCATAGAATGTGCTCAGAGAAGCAAAGGCATAAGAATGACCTGAGAAGGGAGGGACAGAGAATAAGGGAAAGATAGATGGAAGGGAGAGAGAAAGAATAGCTGGTTTAGAATGCCAAAACTACGAGTACAGATATGTTCAGGCCATGAAAACAAATGTCACTGCATCAATGTATAGGGGATTAGAATCTACAAAGTTTAAAGGGGTTTGCTAAAGGAGGAAGCAAACATTTTTAAGTCACCACAGTAACAGCATAGTCCAGTACTGCCGCTGCTGCTGCTAAGTCATTTCAGTCGTGTCCGACTCTGCGACCCCATCCCTGGGATTCTCCAGGCAAGAACACTGGAGTGGGTTGCCATTTCCTTCTCCAATGCATAAAAGTGAAAAGTGAAAGTGAAGTTGATAGTCCAGAACAGGGGTCAGTAAGGAGTCAGTAAACAATGGCCATGGGTCATTCTGCCCCACTGCCTGTTTTTGTATGCTTCAGGAGCTGTGAATGGTCTTGATCTTTTTAGATGACAGAAAATACAAGAGAAAGTATTTCACAATGGTGCTAATTTGTGATTTTCAAATTCCAGTGTCCAACTGAAACTAATTAGCACACAGTCATACTCCTTGTGACTTCACACACTGAGTCCACCAGGCCCCTCTGTCTATGAGATTCTCCAGAAAAGAATGCTAGGGTGGGCGGCCATCCCCTTCTCCCAGGGATTGGACCTGGGTCCCCTGCATTGCAGGTAGATTCTTTACCATCTGAGCCACCAGGGAATACTTCATATTTATTTGTGTAGGCCTAAATAAAAGAATTGAATCGTTGTGACAAGGCCATATGACCTGCAAAGTCTAAAATATTTACTCTCTGACCCTTTACAGAAAAATATTTCCAACTCCTTGCCTAGAGAATTTATATCGGGCTTTTAGACAGAAACACGTTTTTGTTTTCCTCTGTGTGTCACCTGGGTTGGTTAGTTAGACTTTATTGGCTTTGGTTTCATCATAAGTAAAACTGATAATATATTTTGGTGGGTTTATGGTTTAACTGGGAATAGTCTCAAAATGTATTCATGAACCTGGCAGAAATTGTTTAAAGTCATTATTTAACATAACAATGAGTAGTTCTTCTAAGTCAGATTGACTATTTCTTCTTGAATCAGTTTCAGTAGATGGTCTATTTGGAATTGGTCAATTCCATCTTAGTTATCCAATTAATAGACATAGAATAGAATAGCATTCCTATATTATCTCTTTCATTTCTGTAAGGTTGCTATTAATGTCCCTATTTCCTTTTTTATTCTAGTTATCTGACTCATTGAACTTTTTTCTTGGTCAATTCATGTAAAGATTTGTCAATTTTGTTGATCTTTTTGTTTTATTATTTCTGTCATTTTTCTATTCTCTATTTTATTACTTTCTGCTAATTTTTATTCTTTTCTTTCTTTTTTGTTTGCTTTAGACTTAATTTTCTCTTTCTTTTCTCTGTCTTAAGGTAGAAGGTTAGATTATTGATTGAGGTCTTTCTCTTTTTTCTTTTCTTCTTTTTAAGGTCTTACTTATTTTTTTTTAATATAGACATTTAGAACTTTCCATTTCCCTGTCATTACTGTTTTGATTATATCACATCAGTTTTGGGATATTGTGTTTTTATTATCATTTCATCTCAAAATATTTTCTCATTTTCCACTTAATTTCTTCTTTGACTAGTTGAGTGTTTGAGGTGTTTTGTTCAGTTTCTGCATATTTGTTAGTTTCTCAAATTTCCTTTTGTTATTGATAATTTTGCTCCATTGCAATAGGACAACAAGTTCATTGAATTTTATCTTTTTAAATTGATTGAAATATGTTTTATGGACTAGCATCTGGTCTGTCCTAGAGAATGCTCCATTCTGCTTAAAGAATGTGTAATCTTCCACTTCTTGTGGGATGATTCTATAAGGTATCTGTTAAAGTTAATTTGTGTATAGTGTTATTTAATACCCATATTTCATTTTTGTCCTCCTATCTAATTGTTTGACCCTGATGCTGGGAGGGATGGGGGCAGGAGGAGAAGGGGACGACAGAGGATGAGGTGGCTGGATGGCATCACTGACCCAATGGACATGAGTTTGAGTAAACTCCCGGAGTTGGTGATGGACAGGGAGGCCTGGCGTGCTGCGATCATGGGGTCGCAAAGAGTCGGACATGACTGAGTGACTGAACTGACTGACCTAATCGTTCAATGCATTAATTGAAGGTGTGGTTGTTGAAGTCTATAACTATTATTATTGAACTATCTATTTCTTGTTTCTAAGTTGTTGCTATTGTTAGGTGCATTTTGTTGCTGTTTTTCAGTTGCTCAGTCGTGTCCAACTCTGTGTAATCCCATGGATACAGCATGCCAGGCTCCCCTGTCCTTCACTATCTCCTGGAATTTGCTCAGACTCATGTTCATTGAGTCAATGATGCCATCCAACCATCTTTAAGTCTTTTTTATGGCCCAACTTTCACATATGTACATGACTACTGGAAAAACCGTACCTTTGACTATATGGACCTGTTTCTGCAAAATGATGTCTCTGCTTTTTAATATGCTGTCTAGGTTTGTTGTAGCTTTTTTCCCAAGGATCAAGCGTCTTTTGATTTCACGGTGGCAGTCACTGTCTGGTGATTATGGAGCCCCCCAAAATAAAGTCTGTCACTGTTTCCATTGTTTCCCCACCTATTTGCCATGAAGTGATGGGACTGGATTCCATGATCTTAATATTTTGAATGTTGAGTTTTAAGCCAGCTTTTTCACTCCTTTTTCACCTTCATCAAGAGGCTCTTTAGTTTCTCTTCTCTTTCTGCCATAAGGGTGGTGTCATTTGCAAATTTAAAGCTGTTGATATTTCTCCCAGCTATCTTGATTCCAGCTTGAGCTTCATCCAGCCTGGCATTTCACATGATATGCTATGACCAACTTAGATAGCGTATTTAAAAGGAGAGTCATTACTTTGCCAACAAAAGTCTGTCTAGTCAAAGCTATTGTTTTTCCAGTAGTCATGGATGGTTGTGAGAGTTGGACCATAAAGAAAGCTGAGTGCTGAAGAATTGATGCTTTTGAACTGTGGTGTTGGAGAAGACTCTTGAGAGTCCCTTGGACTGCAAGGAGATCAAACCAGGCCATCCTAAAGGAAATCAGTCCTGAACATTCATTGGAAACTGAAACTCAAATACTTTGGTCACCTGATGCGAAGAGTTGACTCATTGGAAAAGATCTTAATGCTGGGAAAGATTGAAGGCAGGAGGAGAAGGGGACAACAGAGGATGAGATGCTTGGATGGCATCACCAACTTTATGGACATGAATTTGAGCAAGCTCTAGGAGTTGGTGATGGACAGGGAAGCCCCGCGTGCTGCAGTCCATGGAGTTGCAAATAATCGGACATGACTGAGTTACTGAACTGAACTGACTCTACATATGAGTTAAATAAGTAGAGTGAAAATATACAAACTTGATGTACTCCTTTCCCAATTTTAAACCAATCTTTTGTTCCATGTCCAGTTCTTACTGTTGACCTTTGACCTGCATATAGGTTTCTCAGGAGGCAGGTAAAGTGGTCTGGTATTACCATCTCGAAGAATTTTTCACACAATTTTGTTTTGATCTACAGAGTTAAAGGCTTTAGTGTAGTCAGTGAAGCAGAAGTAGTGTTTTTTTGGAATTCCCTTGTTTTTTCTATGATCCAACAGATGTTGGCAATTCGATCTCTGGTTCCTCTGCCTTTTCTAAATCCAGCTTATACTTCTGGAAGCTCTTGGTCATGTACTATTGGAGCCTCACTTGAAGGATTTTGAGAATTACCTTACTAGCAAGTGAAATGAGTGCAATTGTGTGGTAGTTGAACATTCTTTGGCATTGCCCTTCTTTGGGACTGGAATGAAGATTGATCTTTTTCCAGTCCTGTGACCGCTGCTGAGTTTTCCAAATTTGCTGGCAGATTGAGTACAGCACTTTAACAGCATCATCTTTTAGGATTTGAAATAGGTCAGCTTGGTTTGTAGTAGTGGTTCCTAAGGCCCATTTGACTTCACACTCCAGGATGTCTGGCTCTAGGTAAGTGACCACACCATCGTGGTTATTGGGTCATTAAGACCTTTTTTGTACTGTTCTTCTGTGTATTCTTGCTACCTCTTCTTAATATATTCTGCTTTTGTTAGGTCCATACCATTTCTGTCCTTTATTGTGCCCATCTTTGCATGAAATGTTCCCTTGGTGTCTCTAATTTTCTTGAAGAGATTTCTAGTCTTTCCCATTCTATTGTTTTCCTCTTTTTCTTTGCATTGTTCACCTTACAAGGTTTACTTTTACAATTATTATATCTTATATGTATTATATATATAATATGCATTATATTATATATATTATATATCTTATTATACATCACATATAAAATGTCACTATTTACCTCTGGTAACATTTGTTTTGTTTTAAAGTGTATTTTTTCTGAAATTATGTAAGTAAGCCAGCTTTTTTCTGTTTGTGTTATCATGATATATTTTTCCATATTTTTAATCTTGTGCCTCAGAATGTATATTTGTCTCCTGTAGACAGTGTATAGTTGAACCACCCATTGGTAAGCTGGAACTAGCTCCAGGACCCTGCTTACCAGTAGGCCAACACCAGCTATCACTCACCAGTGGGCCAACACCAGTTCTGGGTCCATTGGGCCCCGGTGCCAGAAACTACAGAAAATGTTATAGACATTCCTCAAAAAATTAAAAATAGAACTACCACATGACCCAGCAATTTCACTCTTGGGTGCTTATCTGAATAAGAGGAAAACACTAATTTGTAAAGCTACATGCACTCCTATGCCCACTGCAACATTATTTGCAATGGTCAAGATATTGAAGCAACCTAAGTGCCCACCAGTAGATGAATGGACACAGAAGATGTACTATGTGGTATATGTGTGTATACATATACTTTTTAAATGTATAGAAATATAAAATCAGTGTGTTATGTAACATGAACTACACAGAGTTGAAGGTCATTTATAATTCAAAAACCTACCAACCAACTCATAGAAAAAGAGATCAGTCTAGTGGTTACCAGAGGAGGGGTTGGAAAGGGGAGGAATTAGATGAAGGTGGTCAAAGGTATAATCTTCCAGTTATAAGATAAATAAGTACTAGGATGTTATGTAAAACATAATAAATATGATCAGCATTGCTGTATCTTATGTATGAAAGTTGTTAAAAGAGTAAATCCTAAGAATTCTCATCACAAGGAAAATTTTTGTTTTCTAGACCTTTAATTTCATATTTATATGAAAGGATGGACGTTCACTGAATTTATTATGATAATCATTTCATAATGTATGTAAATCAAAGCATTGTGCTGTGCACCTTAAACTTATACAGTGTTGTATATCAATTTTAGCTCAATAAAACTGGAAGGAAAAAGCAAGTTCACATGTACACATCTGTATGTCTTAAGTTAGTTATTTTGTCTTTTCTTTTTTTTTTTCATTTTTGTGCCAAAATTGTATTGTTTAAATTATCATGGCCTAAAACTGTGTCAGATTGCTTGATAGAGTCAGTGCAGATAATCAATTATTCCATATATATTTGAAATTTAAGTTTCTAATTACAAGCGTGGCGGCTGAGAGGAGCTACCCCCACGTCAGAGGTAAGGAGCAGCGGCTGCGCTTTGCTGGAACAGCCGTGAAGAATTATCCCACGTCCAAGGTAAGAGAAACCCAAGTAAGATGCTAGGCACTGAGAGAGGGCATCAGAGGGCAGACAGACTGAAATCACAATCACAGACTACTAGCCAATCTGATCACACGGACCACAGTCTTGTCTAACTCAATGAAACTAAGCCATGCAGTGTAGGGCCACCCAAGACAGACGGGTCATGGTGGAGAGGTCTGAGAGAAGGTGGTCCACTGGAGAAGGGAATGGTAAACCACTTCAGTGTTCTTGCCTTGAGAACCCCATGAACAGTATGAAAGGCAAAAAGATAGGACACTGAGAGATGAACTCCCCAGGTCAGTAGGTGCCCGATATGCTACTGGAGATCAGTGGAGAAATAACTCCAGAAAGAATGAAGGGATGGAGCCAAAGCAAAAACAACATGCAGTTGTGGATGGGACTGGTGATGGAAGCAAGGTTCGATGCTGTAAAGAGCAATATTCCATAGGAACCTGAAATGTTAGTCCATGAAGCAAGGCAAATTGGAAGAGGTCAAACAGGAGATGACAAGAGTGAACATCGACATTCTAGGAATCAGTGAACTAAGATGGACTGGAAAGGGTGAATTTAACTCAGATGACCATTATATCTACTACTGTGGGCAGGAATTCCTTAGAAGAAATGGAGTAGCCATCATAGTCAACAAAAGAGTCCCAAATGCAGTACTTGGATACAATCTCAAAAACGACAGAATGATCTCTGTTCGTTTCCGAGGCAAACCATTCAATATGACGGTAATCCAAGTCTATGCCCCAACCAGTAACACTGAAAAAGCTGAAGTTGAACAGTTCTATGAAGATCAACAAGATCTTCTAGAACTAACACCCAAAAAAGGTGTCCTTTTCATGATAGGAGACTGGAATGCAAAAGTAGGAAGTCAAGAAACACCTGGAGTTACAGGCAAATTTGGCCTTGGAGTACGGAATGAAGCAGGGCAAAGGCTAATAGAGTTCTGCCAAGAGAATGCACTGGTCATAGCAAACACCCTCTTCCAACAACACAAGAGAAGACTCTACACATGGACATCACCAGATGGTCAACACCGAAATCAGATTGATTATATTCTTTGCAGCCAAAGATGGAGAAGCTCTATACAGTCAGCGAAAACAAGACTGGGAGCTGACTGTGGCTCAGATCATGAACTCCTTATTGCCAAATTCAGACTGAAATTGAAGAAAGTGGAGAAAACCACTATGCCATTAAGGTCTTACCTAAATCAAATCCCTTATGACGACACAGTGGAAGTGAGAAATAGATTTAAGGGATTAGATCTGATAGACAAGAGTGCCTAATGAACTATGGATGGAGGTTCATGACATTGTACAGGAGATAGGAATCAATACCATCCTCAAGAAAAAGAAATGAAAAAAGCAAAATGGCTGTCTGAGGAGACCTTACAAATAGCTGTGAAAAGAAGGGAAGCAAAAATCAAAGGAGAAAAGGAAAGATATACCCATTTGAATGCAGAGTTCCAAAGAATAGGAAGGAGAGATAAGAAAGCCTTCCTCAGTGATCAATGCAAAGAAATAGAGGGGAAAAAATAGAATGGGAAAGACTAGAGGTCTCTTCAAGAAAATGAGAGATACCAAGGGAACATTTCTTGCAAAGATGGGCTCAATAAAGGACAGAAATGGTAAGGACCTAACAGAAGCAGAAGATATTAACAAGAGGTGGCAAGAATACACAGAAAATTATACAAAAAAGATCTTCATGACCCAGATAATCACGATGGTGTGATCACTCACCTAGAGCCAGATATCCTGGAATGTGAAGTCAAGTGGGCCTTAGAAAGCATCACTATGAACAAAGCTAGTGGAGGTGATGGAATTCCTATTGAGCTATTTCAAATCTTGAAAGATGATGCTGTGAAAGTGCTGCAATCAATATGCCAGCATATTTGGAAAACTCAGCAGTGGCCACAGGACTGGAAAAGATCAGTTCTCATTCCCATCCCAAAGAAAGGCAATGCCAAAGAATGCTCAAACTACTGCACAATGGCACTCATCTCACATGCTAGCAAGTGAAAGTGAAAGTGAAGTCGCTCAGTCATGTCCAGCTCTTTGTGACCCCATGGACTTTAGCCTACCATGCTCCTCCGTCCATGGGATTTTCCAGGCAAGAGTACTGCAGTGGGTTGCCATTTCCTTCTCCAGAGGATCTTGCCAACCTAGGGATTGAACCTGGGTCTCCCACATTGTAGTCAGATGCTTTAGCATCTGAGCCACCACACACTAGGAAAGTGATGCTTAAAATTCTCCAAGCCAGGCTTCAGCAATATGTGAATCGTGAACTTCCAGATGTTCAAGCTGGTTCTAGGAAAGGCAGAGGAACCAGAGATCAAATTGCCGACATCCGCTGGATCATCGAAAAAGCAAGGGAGTTCCAGAAAAACATCTATTTCTGCTTTATTGACTATGCCAAAGCCTTTGACTTTGTGGATCACAATAAACTGGAAAATTCTGAAAGAGATGGGAATACCAGACCACCTGACCTGACTCTTGAGAAAACTGTATGCAGTCAGGAAGCAACAGTTAGAACTGGTCATGGAACAACAGACTGGTTCCAAATAGGAAAAGGAGTATGTCAAGGCTGTATATTGCCACCCTGCTTATTTAACTTATATGCAGAGTACATCATGAGAAATGCTGGGCTGGAAGAAGCACATGCTGGAATCAAGATTGCCAGGAGAAATATCAATAACCTCAGATATGCAGATGACACCACCCTTATGGCCGAGAGTGAAGAAGAACTAAAGAGCCTCTTGATGAAAGTGAAAGAGGAGAGTGAAAAAGTTGGCTTAAAGCTCAACATTCAGAAAACTAAGATCATGGCATCCAGTCCCATCACTTCATGGGAAATAGATGGGGAAACAGTGGAAACAGTGTCAGACTTTATTTTTTGGGGCTCCAAAATCACTGCGGATGGTGACTGCAGCCATGAAATTAGAAGATGCTTACTCCTTGGAAGGAAAGTTATGACCAACCTAGACAGCATACGAAAAAGCAGAGACATTACTTGTCAACAAAAGTCTGTCTAGTCAAGGCTATGGCTTTTCCAGTGGTCATGTGTGGATGTGAGAGTTGGACTGTGAAGAAAGCTGAGCGCCGAAAAATTGATGCTTTTGAACTGTAGTTTTGGAGAAGACTCTTGGGAGTCCCTTGGACTACAACGAGATCCAACCAGTTCATCCTGAAGGAGATCAGTCCTGGGTGTTCATTGGAAGGACTGATGTTGAAGCTGAAACTCCAATACCTTGGCCACCTGATGCAAAGAGCTGACTCATTTGAAAAGACCCCGATGCTGGGAAAGAGTGAAAGCAGGAGGAGAAGGGGACGACAGAGGATGAGATGGTTGGATGGCATCACTGATTCAATGGATATGGATTTGGGTGGACTCCGGGAGTTGGTGATGGACAGGGAGGCCTGGCGTGCTGCGATTCATGGGGTCACAAAGAATCGGACACGACTGAGCAACTGAACTGAACTGAACTGAATCACAATGTAGCCCATTGCAAGACCGTTAAGTTTATAAATTTAAGTTGAAATAGAGTTTACATCTTTACAAAATTAACCCTTCTGATATACAAACATGGTATAATCTTTCTAATTATTCAGGTTTTTGCTTATGTTAATAGATTTAAACTTTTTCTTTATAGAGTTTCTATCCACTTTTTTTTTTTTTTTTTTTTTTTTACAGTTGTTAGGTTAATTCCTCAACCAATTATTTTGCTGTTGGTATTGTACATCATATTCTGTTACAGTTTTCCTTTTTAATAAATTATTCATGTTGAAAAATTCTCCTAAATGTGATATGTTATTCTGTCCTTTGTGGTCAGTATCTTCAGTCATGTCTGACTCTTTGTGACCCTGTGAACTATAGCCCACAGGATCCCCTGCTCAGGCAGTTTTCTTAACCCAGGGACTGAACCTGTGTCTCCTGCACTTCAGGCAGTTTCTTTACCACCGAATCTCCAGGGAAACCCCTATACATTGTTTTATTACATAGCAGTTTATCTAAACTTAGTTTACTGGCTTTAATATCTTCTCAATTTTGCTTTCTTATAAGTTATATCATCTGCACATGCACAACTTTGTTTTCTTTTGATCTTAATAATTATTTTCTTTTATTGTAGGTATTCTTGTCTTATTATTAACTTAAAAACACCTCTTCAGTTTCTATATTAAGCTTAATTTTTATGTAGAGGTTTTGTAAATACCATTTGTTAGATTACAGATATTTTTTATATTCTGTTTACCTATAGGTGTCTTAAATTTGTTAATATATGTTAACTTGCTATGCTGTGCTATGCTGTGATTTTGTTTTTCTCCTTAAACTGTTAATTTGGTGAAACAAAATGAAAGACCTGTATTTATATCTTTGGTTTTACATCCCTGTGATAAATCTATATGAATTGGAAATTATGTTTTGCTTAATATACTCTTGGGTAGAATTAACTATAATATATTATTTAAGGCTTTTTAGATCTATGTTCAAAAGGAAAATGAGTCCACATTTTTTGAGCTCTTTGAATTTCATTATCTGATGTGTCAATTACATATTAATTTCATTTGAAATCTGAGACGTTTTCCCATTTCCCTAATTTTGGGAATGACTTATTTGTGAGTGTGATTTTGTCTTTTGACATTTGGGAAAATCCACCAGTAAGTCATTTAGGTTTAGAAATGTGGAGAATTGGGAGATTGTTGACAGTTTCATGATTTAATAGTTATTTGAATATTTAATTTTTCCATCCATGTGCTAATTTTGACAGTTATTGTGACTTTGATCTTATATATTTATCCATGTTAAACATGTTTTTGGCTTATTCTTTTCCAACATGTTCTTCAAAAATTTTTAATCTCTCCTCTGTTTGTGGCTATTTCCCTCCCTCCTTTCTTGTTTTGGTAACTTCACCCTCTCTCTGTTGTAAATGCTTGCTTGTTGTGTTTTATTGATCTGTCTTCTCAGAAGTTTATCATATTGTACATTCGTAATCATTCTTTTTTTGTTCTTTTTCTGTCTTGTGGATTAGTGATATCTTTTTTGATTCCTTATTTCAAGTTTATGTTTATAATTTATTTAATTTCCTGAGGCTGATACTCAAGCTCATTCATTTTTAAAA
Source organism: Dama dama (assembly GCF_033118175.1). NCBI lineage: Eukaryota > Metazoa > Chordata > Mammalia > Artiodactyla > Cervidae > Dama > Dama dama. The sequence goes on from NC_083713.1 coordinate 74,565,349, forward strand.
ATATTTTTCTGACAAATTTAAAATTATTATTTTTCTGTTTAATTAAACATTTTGATATTTTTAAATTTAACTGCTATTTAGCACTAAGTACTTCAGATATTTTTCATCATTTCATCTTTAAACCATTGGTTAATGGGAGTAAACTGTTTTCAGTTTATGTGTACCATATATGCAAGGTTGCTTCAGCTGTGTCCAATTCTGACACAACGGAATCTGACAGACCATATGGTCTTTACGGCTACATGGACTGTAGCTGGCCAGGATCCTCTGTCCATGGAATTCTTCAGGCAAGAATATTGGAGTGGCTTGCTATTTCCTTCTGCAGGGGATCTTCCCAACCCCGGGAGCGAACCTGTGTCTCTTGCGTCTCCTGCATTGGCAGGTGGGTTCTTTATCACTACTGCTATCTGGGAAGCCATTTTCAAATTTATTGGATTGTGGTCAGAGAAAATATTTGGATGCTGAAATGTACTGAGACTTTGTCTATGCCTTACTTCATTATTCCACATGCTTTTTGAGAGGAATCTAGAGTCCTAATGAATGGTACAGAAAATGGAAACACTTCAATTAAAGTGTACTTGTTATGCATGTGAGTCAAGTTCTCTATAACCTAGGCTGATTTTGAGAATACTATGTTTTGAGTGATGTGTGTGTGTATGAATTCTAATTACATTTGTAAATTACATTTTTCCTACTACTTTTTCATATGATATGCTACACAGTTCAAGGCTACATATTTATGTGATGTGTGATTCTAATTATTGTACCCACTTGGTGTAGGTTTTTCCTTTAACCAGTATGCTGTGTTCCTTTTTGTCACACTTTCATTTTTATTTGAATGCTTCTTTGTTATATTGAAATGACCAGCCTGAATGATTTTAATATTTGTTAGCTATTCCTTTGTTTCTGATCTGTTTCTATCAAACTTCTTGTGATATTTTTTCTTTATCTTTTAAATACACATGTTAGTTTTGTTTTATTAAAATTTATTCTTTTAATAAATAAATCCATTTATATATATGTCATAATGACACATAAAAGTGAGCTTACTTTGCCATTTCCCTTCATATTTTGAATTATCATGACTTTTTTGGCCTTGATCTCTTTTTCTAATTATTGTTGCATAGATGATTTCTTTTTCTTTTTCCATTGTTGGTTTGTAAGCTGTACATTTTAATTTTTGGTAGCAACACCTAATTTTAAATATATATTCATCATTTCCCTAATTATTGAAGATTATCAATACCTATACACTCTTTTATGGAAAACAGCAATTGTTTTTATAACACTTTTATCACTCGTCTATCTTTAATTTTCCAAATCATCATGCTGACTTTATCCGAAGTTTTAATCTTAGATTGTTGCAGGTACTCTTGGTGAGTTTGCTATCTTGTCAAAAAAATCAATCTTACAATTGTATTTCATCAGTCCTAAGAGAAATTGTGAAAAGCAGTGTTTAATTCAAGTAATATTCATCTGAATATCAGTATTATAGAAAAACACATTTTTATAAATTAATCTTTTTCTTTCTTCGTGGTGCATAAAGTAATGGTGAATCACTTTATCTTTGGTTCAATTAAATATGGAGGTTTATTTGTCAATTTGGATTCCTATTCTTCTTGTTTCTTATGTGGTCATTGAATACATTGTGAAATACTTCCCCTCAAAGTTATCAGATATGATTTTTCTCTCATACTCTTTCTGGGTCCTTGTATGACTTCAAAGGGGAAAAGCTTGGTACTCTATAAACCCTTTCAACAGAAATCTAGTATCATTTAAAAATAGATATATTGACTTAAAGAATATTTTATTTTCCCTTTGTCCCTATTTCCCATCTTCTTTAGGCAGGTTGGCTTTTTTGTTTTCACATTTCTTAGGCTATCACTTATAATTTTCATTCTCTATCTCTTGATTTTGCTTTAGAAAGACCTCCTTCATCCTACTTTTCAGTTTATTAATTTGCTCTCTGAATCTAATTTATTCTCTAACTTAACTCATTATTATCTGTTTGAGCACTGTATTTGCAAGTAGAAGAAAATCCAGTTTCATTTTAAAGATGAAAAGGAATTTAATGGCATATGTAACAAAAATTTAACAGTCTGCAGCTATAGTAGGAAGAGAGATCCAAGCTCTGATCTTTATATATAGAACTGATGCTCAGACTCACTTGCATTAAGACAGAAAAATTATTTTAGGAGTCAAACCACATCAACCAGAGCAATCTACAAGCATCTGTGTCTCACAGCTTCCCAGTGAAATCCTGACAGTCACTTGAATTTGACCACCGTAGGTCACATGACAGCACACACATCAGTCAGAGTGTCTAGGAGGCAACATGTGCTGTTCAGTTTTCAAGGCTACATGCTCTTTGAGAATTACACATGTCCTGGTGGAAATCATGGGCCACTGGAAATGAGGATGGTGACGCTGGCAGAACAACCAGTTGGTGCCAGGAATATTTTTGAAAATGTTATTTTTAAGGCAATATCTCCAATCACTTCTCATGCACTTACCTTGTTCTTATTTTACGTTTACAAATGCCTTTTAAAATTTTCAGGAATATTAACAATACTTGCTTTAAATCTCTCCTTAACTTGCCACATTATACTAGTCTCTTCTGTTATAGATAGGTCTCTTCTGTTATAGAAAGGTTTTTTTTATTGCCTTTCTTTCTCAATATTTAAGAAAGCTATGGCTTCAATGTTGAGGAAGCGATGGCTTCCCTCATAACTTAGTTGGTAGAGAATCTGCCTGCAATGCAGGAGACTCAGGTTCAATCCTCGGGTTGGGAAGATCCCTTGGAGAAGGGAAAGGCTACCCACTCCAGTGTTCTGGCCTGGAGAAGCCAGTGGACTGCAGAGTCCATGGAGTCGCAGAGTCGGACACGACTGAGGGACTTTCACTTTCACTCATTCTTTTACCTTCATCAGTACCTTGCCTGTTTAGCTCCAAGCTCAGGTCTAGAATTGTCCTCTTTTTGGTAAAATGTGTGGCTGGAAACCTGTAGTGTGGACTCAACCATCTCATTTTTTCATGACCATTTTTTGCACCCAGCTCAACTTTCTCCCACATCTAAAGGTGCCATGCTTGCCTGATGAACACAACCTTAGTTTTAATTGGCTCCTCCAAAGGGAGGTGATACAGATGCACACTTGCTGGCACGTGTTCTTGGCATGACTTTGGCATTGCCTCCTTGCCTTCAGGGAATGCTACTGCTCGCTCACAAGAGACTGGGACGAGGTGGGCCTTCAGGTGGTGACATGCTCATGTGCCTGTTTGTAGGACTCCCTATTCCGAGTGTTCCCCTGGCCAGCAACACCACCCAGCGTTCCTCCAGGCCATCAAAGGGACTCCAATCAGCTCTTGCCCAGAGTGCTCTGTCAGAGGCAAAAGATGTTGCTCCAAATTTTTACAGGTGCCCTATGTCAGCTGGGCTCAGGTCCCTGTCTCTGTCCCTCTTCCAGCCACCATTCTTCCTGACACTGAGACCCAACCATCTATGTCTTCCAAGTGCTCCTCAGGGTTTGTCCCGACAGGCAGCCATCCTGATACCCTGTGTTTTCTCTAGTGTCTGCAGGCTTGGCGTCTATGTGTTCTGATGGCTCAGTCGTGTCCGACTCTGTGACCCCATGGACTGTAGTCCTTGGAATTCTCCAGGCCAGAATACTGGAGTGATAGCCTTTTCCTTCTCCACGGGGTCTTCCCAACCCAGGGATGGAACCCAGATCTACCACACTGCAGGCAGATTCTTTACCAACTGAGCTATCAGGGAAGACCAGGTGGTAAGAGGGGCTTTGTGAGGAAGTGGAGCATAATTTATCATCTAGATCCAAATTGGAAGATTTTCTTTATTCTTCTGTGATAGACTTGAATCTCTGCTATCATTTATACCCATTCCACCAATTGAAAAGATGGATGACAAGAGTTTGATTCCTTATCACTCCATAGGAGGTGCAACTTTTAAAGAGATGTCATTACTCAGAGAAAGGGAAAAAATGATGGAAAATTTCAGGCACAAAAAAACAGTGAGATGTATTTTTTTATTATGGGATAAATGTGGTTCCTAAGGCTCACAATGGAGGAGAATACATAACTCACTTATTTGTGAGACTGTCCTTCTACAGCATGCAATAGCATTTGTTGTCATTTATTCACTAAGTTGTGTCTGACTCTGGGACCTCATAGACCCTAGCTCACCAGGCTTCTGTGTCCACGGGATTTCCCAGGCAAGAATACTGAAGTGGGCTGTCATTTCCTTCTCCTGGGGATCTTTCCAACTCAGGGGCTGAACCCACATCTCCTGCATCTCCTGCATTGGCAAGCGGATTCTTTACCACGGGGTCACCAGGGAAGCCTGGGTAAGAATTGCCCTTGGGACTTCGTGGTGGTCCAGGTTAGGACTCCTGCTTCTAGTGCAGTGGGAGCAGGCTTGATCCCTGGTCAGGGAAATGGGACTCCACAGGCTAGACGGCACGGCCAAAAACTTTTTTAAAATTAAAAAAAAAAGAGAATTACCCTTGTTCCATACATTGAACATTTATAAATAAATAAAATTAAGAAGATATTCTTAGAAACCCTGAAGAACATTTGACAAGGGCAGAGATAATCAAACCGCTTTTGTCATAAGGATGAACTGAAATATAGTCAGAGAAAGTTAATATGCTAGTCATATATTACCAGAAAAAGTTATACCAATCATAAAATGGGTTTTGCTATTTTCTATTCTCATTGTTGGTTTGCTTTGAAAAATTTATTCTCTTCATTGCTTATATTTAAAATAAGTTCTTTAAGTAAACTCTTAAAATAAATGTGATGTAGAAATGAATTCAATGGCTTTAGTTTTAGCAAATCAAGGTCTGTTTGATTTTAAAGTATTACATTAGGTTGAAGATGTAAGTAGCATCAATGAAATTAATAGGACAAAATTTTCAGGACTTTTAAAGTGCAAACATTTTATCAAAGTTTTTGTGTTTTTCCTTCTCTTTTTCTCATTCAAAAATGTGTACACATACTTAGGATATTATATCAAGCAGATGTAAGTCCCACATTAACAGTAAGACTTTAAGTGTAAACTTTCCAGTCAAAGACAGAGATTGTCAGAGTGAATAAAAAATATACTTGATCCAACTTTATACTGTCTATAAGGGACTCAAATTAGAACATATGAATAGGTTGAAAGCGAAATGATAGAAAATATATTCCATGCAAATAGTAACCAAAAGACAGCAGAGGTAGCTATGCTGATATCAGACAAAATAAACTTTAAATAAAAAATTCATAAGTAACAAAATAGAGCAATATATCTTAATAAAAGATTCAATATAGCAAGAAGATACAGAAATTACAAACATTTACTCACCTTGTAACAGATCAACAAAATATATGAAGCAAAACCTGACAGAACTGAAGGGAAAAATAGATGCTTCTTCAACAATAGTTGGGGATTTCAATATTCCACTCTCAATAATGGACAGAGCAACCAACCAAAGAAAAGTAAGGAAATAAGGACTTGAAGAACACAAGAAACCAACCAAATGTAAAAGATACATACGGAGCATAGTAACATTAATTGTACACTTAAAAATGATTGAGGTATAAAATTTTATGTTATGTATATTTTATCACAGCACAAAATTAAAAAATATATATAAATATGAGGAACTATGGTTTAGTGGATACAGTGTTTCAGTTTTGCAAGATGAAAATAGTTCTGGTGATGAATAGTGGGAATGTACTTAAAACTAGTGAATTGTACACTTTAAAATGGTTAGGATAATATTTGTGTGTATTTTGCCACAATAAAAGAAGTTAAAAAAAAATCATCATAAAAAACCTTCATGTGAAAGACCAGAGTTCAAAACCCATTTCTCAAAGCAGAGACAAATGTGGGTTTGATCCCTGTTTTGGGAGTATCCTCTGGAGAAGGGAATGTCTACCCACTCCACTATTCTTTCCTGAAAAATCCCAGGGACAGAGGAGACTGGTGGGCTACAGTCCATAGGTTCACAAAGAGAGGGACATGACTGAAGGGGCTTTTAGCACAAAGCACAAACACTGCATTTCTACCGTTCCTTAAAAGGGAAAAGTTCTAGACTCTAAAACAAGTCTGATGTGCAGGTTTCAGATATATTATGGGCCTGCACTTATTTCTGTCAGGGAATTGCAAAACTTACATGTAATCCTTGTAGACTCTGAGTTTCTGGAAAGTAGACATATTTACCCTTTGAATTCCCAATACCTTGTCCAAAATAGGTGGTGCTCAATTAATGATCTTTTGTGGTCTGCTGTACCTGACTAAGGAATTAGAGCATGCCCCGGAGCCTGAATAGCAGGTGTAAGAAGATGAACTACCGTGCCCCATTTTTGAGACTAGATCCCCAAGGACAATGCTAAGATGAATTTCAGGGCATGTCCATCATTACCTTATACATATTTGACTCCTTTAGAGGTCTAAACCCAGCCAAGCTTTAGATTTTTAATGTTACATAACAACAGTGCTGAAGGATGAGAAATCCTCATACACCTTCATGATTTACCAGGTCTGACAAAGATTGTGTGTTGGAATTTGCTTTTTACTGTGTCTTGAATCCATAACATTAAGCCAGGGACTCAGGCTTGGATAATATTCTATCTTTTTGCTCAGGGTCACACAAATGGAGTATTTTTTCAAAATATCAACCTGAACTGGTTCCCCACCACGACAAAAACATGTCTCCTTTGATTAAAGTTGCAAATTACCTTTAATTTATTTCCAATTTTCCCCCAAATTTCCAGCTGCTCTATTTACTCCCTTCTGTATATTAGCAAACCACTTTCCCTAAAGTTTGAGCTTCTTCAGTCTCCTCATTCCACTGTTCAGCAACATGTCCTATAAATGTAGATGCCCAGAATTTTTTGGAAAAAAGTTTTAAAATTATTGCTACTGTTCTTTTACATGTATTTATCTTATAATTATAAACCTCTGATAAATGAAAGCAAAGCAATGGGAATAAGTCAGGACAGGTAAAATACTCATGATCAGGAGGGTCTCAGATCCCACTTATCTCCACTTTGCTCATGGACCACATGGATAGGAAGTGATTTAAGTGACAAACAGAATCAAGTGCAAAGCTGAGATCTGGTGCCATCTGCTTTCTTTTCATTTTGGTCTTGCCTCAGGTTAAGCCAAAAATTGTAATAAGCCCTAGATGAGCCCTTGATGATGAACAGTTCAGTTCAGTTCAGTTGCTCAGTTGTGTCTGACTCTTTGCGACCCCATGGACTGCAGCACACCAGGCCTTCCTGTCCATCACCAACTCTTGGGGTTTACTCAAACTCATGTCCTTTGAGTCAGGGATGACATCCAACCATCTGTCCTCTGTCATCCCCTTCTCCTCCTGCCTTCAATCTTTCCCAGCTTCAGGGTCTTTTCAAAAGAGCCAGCTTTTCACATCAGGTGGCCAAAGTATTGGCCTTTCAGCTTCAGCATTAGTCCTTCCAATGAACGTTCAGGACTGATTTCCTTTAGAATGGATTGGTTGGATCTCCTTGCAGTCCAAGGGACTCTCAAGAATCTTCTCCAACACCACAGCTCAAAAGCATCAATTCTTCAGTGCTCAGCTTTCTTCACCATCCAACTCTCACATCCATACATGACTACTGGAAAAACCATAACTTTGACTAGATGGACATTTGTTGGCAAAGTAATGTCTCTGCTTTTTAATATGCTGTCTAGGTTGGTCATAACTTTTCTTCCAAGGAGTAAGCGTCTTTTAATTTCATGGCTGCAATCACCATCTGCAGTGATTTTGGAGCCCCCCCCCCCCAAAAAGTCTGCCACTGTTTCCACTGTTTTTCCATCTATTTGCTATGAAGTCATGGGACTGGATGCCATGATATTTGTTTTCTGAATGTTGAGCTTTATACCAACTTTTTGACTCTCCTCTTTCACTTTCATCAAGAGGTTTTTTAGTTCCTCTTCTCTTTCTGCCATAAGGGTGGTGTCATCTGCATATCTGAGGTTATTGATATTTCTCCCGGCAAACTTGATTCCAGCTTGTGCTTCTTCCAGCCCAGCATTTCTCATGATGTATTCTGCATATAAGATAAATAAGCAGGGTGACAATATACAGCCTTGACGTACTCCTTTTCCTATTTGAAACCAGTCTGTTTTTCCATGACCAGTTCTAACTGTTGCTTCCTGACCTGCATACAGGTTTCTCCAGAGGCAGGTCAGGTGGTCTGGTATTCCCATCTCTTTCAGAATTTTCCACAGTTTGTGGTGATCCACACAGTCAAAGGCTTTGGCATAGCTAATAAAGCAGATATATGTTTTTCTGGAACTCCCTTGCTTTTTCGATGATCCAGTGGATGTTGGCAATTTGATCTCTGGTTCCTCTTCCTTTTCTAAATCCAGCTTGAATAGCTGGAATTTCACGGTTCATGTATTGTTGAAGCCTGGCTTAGAGAATTTTGAGGATTATTTTGCTAGAGTATGAGATGAGTGCAACTATGTGGTAGTTTGAGCATTCTTTGGCATTGCCTTTCTTTGGGATGGGAATGAAAACTGACCTTTTCCAGTCCTGTGGCCACTGCTGAGTTTTCCAAATTTACTGGCATATTAAGTGCAGCACTTTCACAGCATCATCTTTCAGGATTTGAAATAGCTCAACTGGAATTCCATCACCTCCACTAGCTTTGTTCATAGTGATGCTTCCTAAGGCCCACTTGACTTCACATTCCAGGATATCTGGCTCTAGGTGAGTGATCACACCATCATGATTATCTGGGTCACGAAGATCTTTTTTGTATAATTCGTCTGTGTATTCTTGCCACCTCTTAATATCTTCTGCTTCTGTTAGGACAGAACAGGCACTCATGTTACATCTGTTGACTGAATGGAATATTGTGATAGGAGAACAGGTCACTAATATTAATGAAAGGAAATGCCCAGGTTGACAAGAAAGACATGGTAAAATAAAAATCTTGAAATCATCACTCTATCCCTTTAAATAAAGAACCATGCTTTGACAACCAGTTTGGATTTCATTTCGACTTCTAAAAGTGATGCTAATTTTTAGTCTTCACCTTTTAGAATCTGAGTGGGGTAAAAGAAAAGGTCACTTTTGGTAATGAATGGACTGGAAGTTAAAGCAAGACATCAGGGATCTCAGGAGAAAAGAGTTGAGGGGTCAGACTTATACCTGTTCCTTGTACAAACTGTATAACTTCATTGGGATGATTTTAAGTTTTGTCTATTTATGACCGATTTTCAACAATTGCTTATGATATGCCTTTGTGTCATTTTCATCATGTGTCTTTTACTCTGAGTTCATTGAGTTTCTTGAATCTATGGGTTTATAGTTTTCATTGAATTTGGTGCATTTTTAGCCATTATTGCTCTCAGTACTTTTCTTCTGTCCCTCTTTGTCCTCTCCTTTGGGGACTTCGATTATATTAGGCTGCTTGACATTGTCCCACAGTTCATCAACTCTATATCCCTTTTTTTCTGTCTTTCCTTCCCTTTCTCCCTCTCTCCCTTCCTTCCCCCCTTCCTACTCGGAGTTTTATTCTGGATAGCTTATATTGCCATATCTTCAGGATTACTAGTGTTTCTTTTGCAATATCTCATCTGCTGTTGATCCTCTCCCAGTGTATTTTTTAACTTCAGAAATTGTGGTTTTCACCCCATAAGTTCAGACTTGAAAATATCTACTTGTCTTTTCTTTATCTATTTAATGTTTCCTCTAGCTTCTTGAGCATAAGCAACATAGCTATAACAATGTTACTGTTCTTGTCTACTAATTCTGTCATCTGTGTCATTCTGGTTTAATTTCAACTGATTCATTTTTCTCATGATTTTGGGTCATTTTTCCTAATTCTGTACATGACTGCTGATTTTTTGTTGGTGTCAGATGCACGTTGTTTGATGATGAATATTTTATATTTCTATGAATATTCTTCAGTTTTCTTGTGGGATGCAATTATTTTACTTTGAAACAATTTTATACTTTAATATCATACAGTTTTGTTTGGCAAGACCAGAACAGAACAGTGTTTAGCTGTGGAATAATTTTCCCACTACTAAGGTAAAAATTTTTGCATACTTTACCTTCTGCCCCTTGAATTATGAGGCTTTCTACTATGTTTGCTGGGAACACAGATTCTTCCCAGTTCTGGGTGAACTCCAGGTATTCTGTACTCTAGTTCTCTGGGGACTGGTCATTGCCTTGACCTTGTAGCTTCTCCACATAAATGCCTGATCGGTGTACAGCTGAAGACCTGAGTGGGGCCCTCTATACATTTCTGAGACACCCTCCGAGTGCAGCTCTCCCCTTTCTGTTATTCTGCCTGTGAGCCCGAGCTGCCCTGACCCGTCCGACTTCCCAGCTACACCTCCTCAATTCAGGGATTCTTCCAGGCCGCACCTGGGTCCTCTGTCCCTGCCTGTGATCTTGACATGCTCTCCAGGCGGTAAATTGGTGCAAGTTTTGGCCCACCTCCTTTGTTTCCCAGCTCTCAGAAAATCATTGTCTTTCATTGCCTGATGTTCAAAACCATTATTTCACAAACTGCATTCAGTATTTTAGTTTTTTTTTTTTTTTTGGCAGGAGAGTAAATATGATCTCTATTATTCCATCTTTTCCAGAAGTGGATATCTAAAAGGAATACTTAGAAGAAATCAAGAGATTGATTTGTCTGGGTCATAGAGAATGTGAAGAAAAGCAGTTGAATTGAGATATGCTGTGAGAAAGACACAATGGAACAAGTTTTCAAGCAGCCTCAGAGTTGTCAGTAAAAAGGCAATGTTTTGTTTGGAAGGTCAGAGAAGGCACCTCTCATGTAAGTGAACAAAACCGCAGGTCTGGTAGAAGACTAAACTCCCAGTAAGCAGTGATCCAGGGGTCCGGGCTGCAGAGCCCACGGGGACACACAAGCCGCACAAGCCCCCAGGACACGGGACATGATCCAGATCGTGGCTGTAAAGACCCGAAGAGAACGCGAGAGAGGGACGCGGGAGAGGAATCAAGAGAGGGAGCTGAGAGCAGAGTCCGGGTTGGCAGCACAGGACGGCCTGGACCCACCTCCTCCCACGGATGCAGAACATCTTCAGCGGCCCATAGAAAGCCTTTTCTCTATACAGGACCTGAGAACGGGGATAGCTCCCTCACAGCAACAGACTAAATAAATGCACTCAGGAGGCTTCAAGAGATGCAGACATGGCCTTGCCCAGGACCTCACCCCAGTCGTCATGACCTCAGAGCCGGGAGGGATCCCTTGAGGAGTGAAGAGCATCCTGACTCTGAGGGGCAGCACTGGAAATAAGGGCCCCTCCCAAGTGTCTGGTTTTGACAAAGGGGACCAGATGAGGAGAATCACAGAAACGTAGGAAACAGATTCCACTCCTAACGGGCGGGCTTGCACAGTTATTCTCCCCAAGACCTAGTGCTGAAACAATACATTGAAAACCTACTAGAGCGTAAATGAGGGACATTCACTTACCAATTTTAAAGCAGCTGCTACAGGGACCTTATTCAGAGTTGGGAGCGCGGCCAGTCACCGTTTGTTCAATTTCATCCTAACTTGCGGGAGGTGGCGTCAACATTCATCGGTTCAGGAGCCCTCCCTGCAGCCCGCTCGCCCTGGAGGGGGTGCTTTGCAGACCTCGGGCTGCAGTCAGGCTGAGAGAACGCCCCACGCCCCTTCCACCTTGTGCGGAACAGAAGCCTCAGCTGTGTTGGGCAAGTATGCCAGGCTCTGCCCTCTCTGCGCAGCTGCCGGGCTGCGCCTGCACCTTGCTCTCCCCGGGCAGCGGTCGAGCCACAGTTGGCCCTGAGTGGGTGCCCCGAGCCCTGCCTGGCATGCACGGAGACCGAGTTCCACTTGGGATGGGTCAGCGACTCAAATCCCATCCTTATCCTGAAGGGGCTGCGGCCCTACCACAAATGGCAGGCACATGAAGCCAGGGTGGGGGATGCCCATAGATTGCCTGGCCCTGGGGGCCTGCGGAGATTGTGCTCCAGGCCACACGGAACAGTTTCTACACAAGACCATTCCTTCAAGACTGAGGGAGGTAGCCATTTCACCTAAATACAGACAGACAAACACATAGAAACAGGGTAAGTGAGGAGACGGAGGAATAGGTTCCAAACTAAAGAACAAGGCAAATTCCCAGAAAAAGATCCTTATTAAATGAAATGGTGATAAGCAGAGGACCTGATTAATAATTCAATTGAATGATCATAAATATACTACCAATCTCAGAGAAGAAAGGATGAATGTAGTGAGAGTTTCAAATGGGAAATAGAAAATATAAGAAAGTACCAAACAGAAGTTATAACTGAACTGAAAAGTACACTAGAGGGGTTCAACAGCACAGCGGAGAAAATAGAAAAATCAGTGAGCTAAGAGACAAGGCAATGGAAAACAAACAAAACAAAATGAAAAAGAGAATTAAAAGAAGTAAGAAGAGCTTCAGGGACCTCTACAGTAACAGTGACAGTGAAAGTCGCTCGGTCGTGTCCGACGCTTTGTGGCCCCATGAGCTGCAGTCCTTGGGACTCTCCGGGCCAGAACACTGGAGTGGGTAGCTGTTCCCTCCTCCAGGGGATCTTCCCACCCCAGGGATTGAACCCAGGTCTTCCACACTGCAGGCAGATTCTTTACCAGCTGAGCCACAAGGGAAGCCCTCGGGGACCTCTAGGACAACATTAGATGAAATAACTTTCACATTACAGGGGGAGAAGAGAAAGAGAAAGGGCCAAAAAATTATTTGAAGAAATAATGGATGAAAACTTTCCTAATCTGGGGAAAGAAGCAGAGATCCAGGTCCAGGAAGCCCAGAGAGTTTCAGATGAGGTGAATCCAAAGAGACAAGCACTGAGACAGACTATGATTAAAATGACAAAAGTTAACGATAAAGACAGAATTTTAAAAGCAGCAAGAGAAAAACTACATATTGTAAACAAGGGAAACTCCAAAATCTGTAAGTAGATTTTCAGAAGAAATTTTACTTCCCAGAAGGAAGGCTATGACATATTCAAAGTGCAGAAAGGAAAACAACATTATAAACAGGAATTCTACCTTGCAAAGTTTTCTTTTAGAGGGAAAAATTGAGTTTCCTAGACAAGCAAAAGCTAAAGGAATTCATCATCACTAAACTAGCTTTACAAAAAATGTGAAAGAAACTTCCTAAGCTAAAAAGAAAAAAAGTGATAATTAATAATAAGGAGCATATAAAAGTGAAAATCTTATCAGAAAGGCCAGAAAATAACAAAAAGTAGTGTTCAACAACCATTCATGATTAAAATAAAAGCTCAACAATGTAGGCATAGAAGAAACATACTTCAACAAAATAAAGACCACAGCTAAGATCATACTCAACAGTGAAAACTAAGAGCATTTTCTTTAAGATCAAGAACAAAACAAGGATGCCCACTCTGACCACAATTATTCAAAATAGTATTGGAAGTCCTACCTATAGCAATGAGATAAGAAAAAGAAAGAGAATCTGAAGTGCAAAAGAAGCAGTAAAACTATCACTGTTTGCAGCTGACATGACACTATACACAGAAAATCCTAAAGATGCCACCAAAAAACAACTAAAACTAATTAAATAATCAGTAAAATGTGGGATACAAAATTAATATACAAAAACCTGTTGCATTTCCATACACTAGTAAACAGAGAAATTAAGAAAAAATCCGATTTACAATCCTATCAAAAAGAGCAAGATACCTAGGAAAGAATTTGGCTAAAGAGGTAAAAAACCTGTACTCAGAAAACTACAGGACACTTCTGAAAGAAATTGAAGGTGATTCAAACAAATGGAAGGGTATACTGTGCTCATGGGTTTGAAGAATTAACATTGTTAAGATGACCACAAAACCAAAGGCAATCTCAGATTCAATGCAGTCCTCACCACAAAACTAATAGCATTTTTCACAGAACTTAAGCAAATAACCCTAAAATGTGTACAGAAACACAAAAGACAATGAATGGCAAAACTATCTTAAGAAAGATGACGAGGTATCACAGTCCCTGATTTCAAACTATACTACCGAGTTATGGTTATCAAAACCGTATGGTACTGGCAAAAGAACAGATACATAGATCAATAGAACCAAATAGAGAGTCCAGAGAAAACCCCACACTTACTGGGTCAATTGATATATGACAAATGAGGCAATGGGGAAAAGATAATCTCTTTAACAAACTGTGTTGGGAAAAGTGGACAGATACATGCCAAAGAATCAAATTAGATTACATTTTTACACTGTATTCAAAAAGTAAAGTTAAAATCAATTAGAGAATTAAATGTAAGAGCTGAAACCATAAACTCCTAGAATAAATCAGAGGTAGCATGCTTTGACATAATATTTTGTGTCTGTCTCCTCAGGCAAAGGAAACAAAAACAAAAATAAACAAATAGGATTACATCAATGTAAAAAGGTTTTGCACAGTGCAGAAAACCGTCAATGAAATGAAAAGGCAGCCTGTTGGAGGGGAGAAGATATTTGCAAACAGTGTATCTGATAAAAGTTTTAATATCCAAAATATACAAAGAACTCATAAAACTCAACATAAATAACAAGATTAAAAATGGGCAAAGGGCCTGAATAGTCATTTTTTCCAAGGAAGACACACAGGTGACCAATAGGTACATGAAAAGATACCATCACTAATCATCTGGGAAATGCAAATAAAAACCACAGAGAGACATCACCTCACACTTGCCAGAATGGCTGTCATCAAACAGACAACAAATGGCAAGCACTGGCAAAGATGTAGAGAAAAGGGGACACTTCTATACTTTAGATGGGACTTTAAATCAGTGCAGCCACTTTAGAAAATAATATGGTAGTTTCTTAAAAAACTAAAAATAGAACTACTATACCATCCAGCAATTCTACATCTGAGTTTTTATCTGAAGAAAATGAAAACACTAATTTGAAAACATATTTGTACCCCTACGTTCATTGTAGTGTTATTTACAATAGCCAAGATATGGAAGCAACCTTTTTCCTTTTATAGATAAACAGATAAACAGATTTTTGTATATATACCTTGGAATGTTAATCAGCCATAAAAAATAAAAGAAAATGAAATCTTTCCATTTTCAACAGCATGGTGGGACCTAGATGATATTATGCTAAGTGAAATGTCAGACAGAAAAAGACAAGCACTAGAAGATTTCACTTACATGTGGAATCTAAAAAATTAAAGAAAGGGAACAAAATATAGACCTGAAACAGACTCAGGTGCAGAGAAAAGACTGGCAGTTTCCGGAAGGAAGGGGTGGGGCGTGGGTGACGTAAGTGAAGGGGCTAGGAGGTACAAACTTCCAGTTACAAAATAAATAAACCAAGGGATGTTTTGTCAGCATAGGTGATAGAATCGATAATATTATAATAATTTTGTATGGTGACAGACAGTAACTATAGCACTGTGGTGATCATTCCCTAACTGTAACAGAAGAAACCACTATGTTGTACCCCTGAACACAGTATAACATTGTACTTCAATTATACTTAAATAAAAAGAACTTCCAAATTAAAAAGAGGGAGAGAGAGAGGGCTAGACCCTCCACAGCTTGGCTGGAATGAGGAAGAGACCAGAGGCAGAGTGACTCTGACACCTGAACTGAACCCCACTGACTGGGAGGGTGACCTGCAGTTAATGAAAATTAGTTATGCAGCATGAAGACTAGGCTGTGGGAAGAAATGTGATATTCGTATAGGACTTGACTTTAATCATTTAAGGATTTGAGACCACACACAGTCAAATGACTTGTCCAAAGACACACTTTCCTCTGGTGAAGCAAGACATAACCTCCTTTCTCTGTCATAGTATTTTCCACTTGACAACTTTCTCTTTAGTGTTTATTCTGATTAACAAGTGTTTAAACTTCCTTCTTCTAACTTGAATTTTTTTCAGTAAAGCCAATATTCTTTTATTTTATCTTGTCCTTCCCTTAACATACAGATGGAACCCTTATCTATTGTATTATTTTCCTTGGGTTAAACAGTCTTATTTATTTTTTTCTTTTCCTGTGCATAGTATCTAGTTGAATTAACTATGCCTTTGCCATTAGGGAGGGCCATTATTTCATTTGAAGTTTCATTTCAAAATGAAATGCTTACAAATTGATTTGCTCTAGTTTCAACGAGTTATTACTGATGAATCTGGGAACAAAATGCCAATTACTGTTACATTCTGTGATTGGCATTGAGGTAGTAACCAAGTGCATCTGGAGGTAGATATGTGAACTCTGTCTTCTCACCTTGGCTGCTCCTTCCCTCCCACATCCTATCTCAAAAGCATGTCTATTATATCTAGGCTCAAATTTATCTTGGGCCTCAGGACTAATGGATGACATTTCCACATGAAATGTGAACTTCTATAGAATGCACATTATTTTTCAATCACTTTCACAAAATCACATTCAGAGACTGCAATAAGAAAAAAGACAATATTGCTCTCATGTTGATAACAGTGAGGAAATGAGTCTAAGAACATATCAACAACTCTTCAGAGGTGACACCATAAGTAGTGAAAGAAAAAAAAAATTCATGTAATAAGACTCTTCATTTCTGTTTAGATGCTAAGTCATGTCCAACTCTTTTGTGATCCCCTGGACTATAGCCTGCCAGGCTCCTCTGTCCACGGGATTTCCCAAGTAAGAATACTGGAGTGCGTTGCCATTTCCTTCTCTAGGGGATCTTTCCCACCCAGGTATCAAACCTGAGTGCCCTGCATCTCCTGCATTGGTAGGCAGATTCTTTACCACTGAGTGACCAGGGGAGCCTCTAGACTCTAGTCCAGGGCTTTCCCCACCCTCCATACATCACTAAATGCTGACTCCAGAGTCATTTCACTTTAAGTTAATCAATCATCTGCATCTCCTTTTAAATCTTCCCAAAGTCGCCGCTGTTGTCCATATCAAATATAGAATGTAGTGACAAAACTGGGGACTCCTATGTCTATTTTGCTCCCACTTTTCCATGCAAGCATTTTGTTGGGGACATATGCAACTGTGTGAATGTGTGTGTGGGGAGGTGCTAAAAGTGAGTGTGTAAGTATATAAATCATTTATGGCAAATAAAAGGGGAAAAAGTGGAAAAAGTGACAGACTTTATTTTATTGGGCTCTAAAGTTACTGTGGATAGTGACTGCAGTCATGAAATTAGACGTTTGCTCCTTGGAAGAATAGCTATGACAAACCTAGACAGCATATTAAAAAGCAGAGACATCCCTTTGCCAACAAATGTCCTTTTAGTCAAAGCTATGATTTTTTTCAGTAGTCATGTACAGATGTGAGAGATGGACCACCTAAAAGATTGAGTGCCGAAGAATTGGTGCTTTCAAATTGTGGTGCTGGAGAAGCCTCCTGAGAATCCCTTGGACAGAAAAGAGATCAAGTCAGTCAATCCTAAAGAAAATCAGTCCTGAATATTCATTGGAAGGACTGATGCTGAAGCGGAAGCTCTAATACTTTGGCCATTTGATGCAAAGTGTCGACACAGTGGAAAAGACCCTGATGCTGGGAAAGATTGCAGACAGGAGGAGAAGGGGTTAACAGAGGATGAGCTGGTTGGATGGCATCACCACTCAATGGACATGAGTTTGAGCAGCCTCAGGGAGATAGTGAAGGACAGGGAAGTCTGGTGTGCTGCAGCCCATGGGTCACAAAGAGTCAGACATGACCCAGTGACTGAACAAGTATGTGGATGCTTATGTGTGTTTCAGCAGATGGTGTGGATGTGAACATGTGTGTGGAGGCACATGGAAGTGTGTATAACTAAGTGACTTTGCTGTGCCCTGGAAACCAACAGAACACTGTAAATCAATTATGGTTTAATTTTTTAAAAGCCTAATCCCTTGGTCATTGTTTGGCTGATAACCCACCTGTATCAGACTAGGACATAAACAATAGTCAAACTTGCATTTGGTTTAGCCACTGTGATTTATGGAGAGTTGTTCTGGTAGTATCTAGAGCTGATTACTCCCAACCAATGTAATTCTCTATTTTTTCTAGTTAAATTATTTTCTGCTTTACTTACCCAGAGTCAATTTCTTTTGCTTGTACCCAAAGAACCCAGATTGGTAATATGCTATCCATTACACACCAAAACTAAAGCACACATATGCCTCTTTGCTTATGACTTTGCTTCCTTTGCAGGGGCTTCTCCGCTGGCTCAGACGGTAAAGAATCTGCCTGCAATGCAGGAGACCAGGTTTGATCTCTAGGTCAGGACGATCCACTTGAGAAGACAATAGCAACCAACTCTGATATTCTTGCCTGGAGAATTTCATAGACAGAGGAACTTAGTGGGCCACAGTGCATGCGGTCACAAAGAGTTGGACATGATTGAGCAAGTAAAAAAAAATTTTTTTTTTTTTTTTTTTTTGCTTCCTTCTCTAGACTGTGAGCAATTTCAACCCAGGGACTGTGTTTGTTCTTTTTGTACTGCTAGTGACTGGAATATTGCTCGGTACAGAAAGAGTCTTCATTTAGGCTTGCTAAAAGAATAAATTCTTTTGTCCTTAGTGTATCTAATTTGATTTTCATTTGTCTTGATAAAAATAGTGTTTTGATCCTTTGGAATAAAACCCAGGTGAGTTTGCCTTCCAACTGAGATACCGGTACACTTTCATCAAGTTAATTAAATTTTCTGTTCTTCCAACTCCTTATCTATAAAATGAAGGCAAAAATATGAGCAACACTGCAGAATTATTGATAAAATAAAATGTGTGCAAAATGCTTAGCACAGTACATGACACACAGTGAAAACCAAATTAGCAACAGCTGTTGTTTATTATTTATTATCACTGTGGGATGCGGGTCATGAGCCTTTATTTTAACCCACGTTTGTTTTCCCAAACCATTGATATCAACACAACCTAGTGGACCAAAGAATCCCACGGACTTTCTCCTCAGCCTTCTTGTCTGTACCTAATCATTACCTTTTCTTAAGACAAGATCATTTCCCTCATCCCATCCCCTTTCCTTCTCTTTTGTTGGTACATTCTTCTGAGATGCCTTCTTTGTTGATGGGAAAGAAGTTAGCAATTCCTCAGGACCTTTTTTCATCCCAAGTAAGAATTCTTCTTATCCTTTGAATGAAATCTTTGATGTAAGTAGCATAGAAATGTAGGTTTTGTAAATGAGAAAAAATATCTTTTCAATATTAGAAGTTGGAATGGAGTCTGTTTTTCCACAGATCAGCTTCCCAGCAGCTCACCTATTGGCAACTCTCACTGTTGAGTGGGTCAGATGCAGGGATGTGACCAGAAGTAATGACTCCAATTCAATGGAGCCCAGAAATGATCAGAAGTTATGATTACTTGGCAGCTTCTTGATGCTCAATATTGCGCTGCTTCAGCAAACCTCTCCTGGATTCTTGCATCAGATGCCATAGAGCATGAAAAAAAATAAAACATAATAAATGAGTAAATAAATATTCCCTACCTCATACCTGTCACGCTGTTACCTGCCCTAAGTGGAAGCCACAAAGGAAGGGATTTCACTGAGCTGTGAGACCTGACTGAACTCTCTTGGGTCAGAGGTGCCATGCATTTATGTACTTAAGGGAGCCTGTTCTTGTAAAGTACCTATGCCATAAATTACCCTGGGAGAAATCACTTCATTATTCATGACTTAAACTTTCCTGTTTCAAAATGGTGATCTGTGTCATGTATTGTTGCATCACCAATTCAATTATTCTTTTGTCATGCCAACTGCCTGAGCTGTGACAAGGGGTGGGGCGGGCTCCTTGCAGCCTGCTAGCTGTGGGCTGTGCAGAGCAGCTTTCTTCAGGCGGGAGAGAAGGGGAGAATTTATGACATAGCTCTCACAGAAGATGTCTGCCAATGATGGGAAATTGATGATCACTCTCTAAACATTTAGCAGCCCTTCATCAGTTATAATGTGGCTATCTTTAACCTGCCTTTCTTAACTGATAGTATTTTACACCTTGGGGGATGAATCTGGAAGGATGAGAAAGAAAGTCTGTCCCACAGAATCTATCACAATAAAATTCATTTTCTTGTTGCTTTCTATTTTCTTAAGGTTATGAAATCAGTTTTGCAGGAAAGGATGTTCCAATGTTTTTGAGAAGGTCCTTTTTATGCTGATAATAGAATGGATGGAGTTGAGGTTGATATGATGGCAAAACAAATATGCGAGGAGAGAGAATGTCAGCCATTCATGTGATTGCTTTGGCCTCATGGTGGCAAGCCTGGATTTTGTGTAAAGAAAAGTAAAAGTAAAATTGTTAGTTGCTGTCCTGTGCGACACCATGAACTGTAGCCTGCCAGGTTCCTCTGTCCATAGGATTCTCTAGGCAAGAATACTGGAATGGGTTGCCATTTCCTTCTTCAGGGGATCTTCCAGACCCAGGGATTGAACCTGGGTTCCCTGCATTGCAGGCAGATTCTTTTCCCATCTGAGCCACCAGGGAAGCTGGATTTTGTGTAATAATGGTATAGAAAATATCTTCCTTGGTGGCACTGGTGGTAAACTTCTTGCCAATGAAGGAAGGCATAAGTGGCATGGGTTTGATCCCTGGGTCAGGTAAATCCCCTGGAGGAGGGCATGACAACCCACTTCAGGATTCTTGTCTGGAGAATTCCATGGACAGAGGAGTCTGGTGGGCTACAGTCCAAAGGACAGCAAAGAGCAGAATATGACTAAATGACTTACAACGCAC
This sequence comes from Dama dama, assembly GCF_033118175.1. Lineage (NCBI taxonomy): Eukaryota > Metazoa > Chordata > Mammalia > Artiodactyla > Cervidae > Dama > Dama dama. The sequence goes on from NC_083713.1 coordinate 74,586,039, forward strand.
ACATAGCACATGTCTGCTTTTTCTATTGAGTGGATTAAAATGGTGTTGGTGTCACTGGATGCAGCCTATGGAACATTTATAATTTCAGGCGTTACAATGATTTTTCATACCTGTATGTCAGGGAATTATAAAAATTCCCTGATGCCTTCATATTAGCAGAGAACAGAGTGCTCGTTCTGAGCTTTGTGGACAGAAATTAAGGGACAAAATGTGACTCATGTTCCTTTGGTTTCCTTTTTTTTTTTTCTTTTCCTCCCTCTTTGCTTCTCCCCCTCCCTCCTTCCTTCCTCCCTCCCTCCCTCCTTCTCTGCCTTCTCTCTCTGTCTTTCTCTCTTCCTTCCTTTTTTCTCTCTCTTAGTTCTCTTTCCTATGCTGTGGTCTTTAACAGAAGGAGGGTGAGGAACAGTGGATCGACTCAGTCCTCCATGGGATCTATTTCCAGCCTGAGGTTGGGAGAGAAATGTTGACATTTAGTCTTCACCATGTTTGTGGGAGGTTACATTTCACCCTCAAAATGACCCCATGAGTTACTATTTCTATTTTTCGATTAAGGGAATAGATTTTCAAAGAAGTTAATGACTTGCTGAAGATCAATAAGGTCGAACTATTTCCCCCCATCCCCGAAATCTCTTCTTTACTATATATCCAAACAACTCCCTACTTGTTGGGACTTTCAAATACATAGAAGGCAAGATCTTTACAACTTAATACAGCCAGTTAATCTATACTTAGTACAAAGATGGATCAAGTTTTTGCAATACCTGAAGCTTGCTCAAATCTGGGGCCTCCTTTTAATGAAAATAATACAAAAATCATAAAATCATGATTAGGTTTAAAACCTTAAATGATACCCATCAGGTGAGGGACCCTGAAGATTAAGCTTATTAGTTGCCTGGAAAATCTACCTCTGAATAAGTGTCATGAAAAAAAATAATATTGCCATGTGTGTTCCAAGTAATCTAGGACTCCTTGAGATAAAGCAGGAAAATTATATGTGATTCCAGCTGTGTGTTTTCAGTCCAACAGTCACTCTGCTCAGCACGTCTTTTTCATGGGCAAATGCTCGCTCTGTGATATGTGTCATTAAAGCAGAAGAACATTGTCTGCTTTTGGAATAAGCCAATGCTCCTTGCTGAAGGGACCAGTATTTCTAGTGGAAAAATATGAACCCTTTTGGAAGTGCTAATCATCTAGTTACACTTTTATCCAATGCTTTATGACAAATTTTCAAAGGAGCGCCAATGCCTAAAATTCCACATCCAATTCCACCACTACAAACAAGTAACTTCAAATCATTCAAAAACTTCTGCCCTCTGTTAATTAAGCCCTTCTGAAGAAGAGTGGCTTTCAAACTTATTGATAAACACATCCAAGTAATGAATACATTTTAGATCATGCTTTATATATATATATATATAGCTGAATCACATTTATGTACCTGAAACTAACATGACCATTGTAAACCAACTCAGAAAAGTGAAAGTGAAAGTGTTCGGTCCTGTCTGACTCTTTGCGATCCCATGGACTGTAGCCCACCAGGCTTCTCTGTCCATGGAATTCTCCAGACAAGAATACTGGAGTGGGTAGCCCTTTCCTTCTCCAAGGGGTCTTCCTGACCCAGGGATCAAACCTGGGTCATCCACATTGAGGGCAGATTCTTTACTCTCTGAACCACCAAGGAAGCCATATATATATATATATATATATATATATATATATATATGTTTATATAAGGGTGTGTGGGTGTGCATGTGTGTAATTCATAAAACACGTGCTTACTGCACACACTGAACTCTAATAACTTCCAATCTGTTTTATTTTATTCTACTGTCATTCAACTGAAACATAATCTGACTCTTAGAAATGTTAAATGTAATCTTCATGGCCCTTCTCCAAGTAAGACATGACAGTAAAATGCAGGTTTACTCTATAACCAGAGCTAAAATTGTTGACTCTATACAGTAAAGGCTATACAATATTTTGTCCTCCAACTATGGTTAGGAAACAAAAATCTATCTCATGCATGAACTAATACAATGTTTTCATTCAAGCTAAATGAATAACTGTAAATTTAAAAGCTTATTAAATTGAACCCCGAAATAATATATCTTTTGAAACTTATTTCTTCCTTCAGATATGCTCTTTGAATTTGAGGCATTGGCAAAAGGTCCACAAGCTTATATCTCTTAGAAACCTTATTCACTTTATTTTTCACTCCCCTTTTAGCTAACTTATAAGTCATTCTATAGTAGCCCTCAGTGGCTCTTTGCTTGTTCTTAGGCTCGTTACAAGGTGCCATTATGGTTTTCTAAAATGAGTAAAATTTAGGTTACTTAAAGGTCCCTTTCCAAAACTTGAAATATATAGAAAGATGTTTTCTAAGTAAATAAGGACATGAGCAGCTTGGAATTGCATTTGCAAGAGTGAAGCTTCACTCCTCCATTCCTGTGTCTCCGTGCCACCCACCTGCATGACACAAAGGAATTCAGCAGAGGTAGCCTCCCGCCTGCAGACGGGTTGGCTGATCCAGCCCAAGCAGCCGTGTACAGCTGTAACTCATTTGTCAAGTGAGTCCCTTCTATATGGACCTCTACAAGCATGAAATGCTATCCAGGATATAACTAAAAATGCTTTAGAAATGGCCAAAATATGGACAAAAATGAGATTGTTTCAGGGTATATTTAAGACTTGTGATAGAGTTGAAATAAAATTTCAGTTCTTTTTCATTTGGAAAAGAAGCACATCTCTTCATATGCAAGAGCCATTTAAATGTGCAGGTTAATTAGATTTTACAAAATGCCATTTTCTTCTATCAAAAATAATTCAGTTAATTTTAAGCACCTAGAACTTTTGTAATAATAATATGAATGTTTGGCCTAGAAGATTAAAGAGCGATAAAACAAAGAGGCAGCCCCAAATCAGAAAGGAAAGTAAATAAAGAAAGAAACTTGAAGATTAAAAAATTTTAGGTATATTTGAATGAATGAAAGGATCAAGTCATTGAAGAAAAACAAATAATGGATAAATTACCACATTTAACCTTCCAAGTTAGAAAGGTCAAAGAAGAGAATAAGTTTACATGTAGCAGGGAAAAATAGGTGAAAAGTTCTATTTTATATATTAATTAAACAATAATTTAACAAATGCTCATACACTGCTAAATGCTCTGCTAGTCACTGATAATATTTAAATGGAATTGTTGGTCTAGGATCTCAAGAATTAGGAGGCATATGCATAGAGAAGCTACTAAAATGCAATATGTTAAATCCTTTTAAAAGATATATGTAAAATTTAATACAACACTATTCCAGTTATCAGTTTCATCAACTGTACAATCAAGACCTTATAATGAGCTATTTGGAGATGATTCTCATTGGATTTCTCATGTTCTGGCTTGGTTCAGCCCTTTTGAACAAAAGGCATGTCTGAATAGTAAACAACCTTGGAAGCTAGAGATAATGTATCCCTCCTGAGAGCTGCAGAGACTCTCAGAGCATGGAGAAGCCCTAGGGTTGTGAAGGTAAAGCCCTCTTCTTCCTCTCTCCAGAGACACCAGCTTATATTCCAGAATAAGAAGCCTAGAGATGTTTTCCCTTCTCACTTAGAGGAGGATTGCTTACACTTCAGGATAATTAGCAATCTTTCTCCAGAGGGTAGGAAGGTCAAATGTGAAAGAGAACCATCATAGTTGAGAGTCTCCTAATGTTATGATTGTTTTCCTGAGGTGTATGCACATGCAGCTAAAATTCTACCTTTATTATGTCACCGTGAAGGGATAAGGACATGAGGGCAGCACAGTGATGTCTGGCTAGTGTCTTCCGAGTGAATAATAAACTATGTGTTTCAGTGTACCTCTGACCTAGAAGACTTGTGTTCTTACACACATACACACATGTGTGTGTATGTATATGTATATATATGTGTGCATGCATATCATTCACTAATCACATACTTCATTTTTACTCATTGTTAAGAGAAGTTTATCATGGATTGAATTCTGTCCTCAAAAATATTTATATGTTGAAGTCCTAATCCCAGGTACCTCAGAATGTGACTTTATTTGGCAAGAGGTAGTGCAGATACAATTAGTTAAATGTATCTAGCATGGATGCTAATCCAATACACCTGATGTCCTTCCATCAAAAGGGACCCTTTGGACAGAGAAAGGCACACATGGAGAACACCATGTGAAGATAAAGACAGAAATCAGAATGATGCTTCTGCATGCCAAGAAATATCAAAGGTTGTCAGCAAACTACTAGAGGCTAGGGGAGAAACATGGACAAGAGTCTTCCTCTTCAAGCCTTTAGAAGAAAACAACCGTACTCTTCATCTAGAGCTGTGAGCTAAGATATCTCTGTTGTTTAAGCTATCTAGTTTTTGGTACTTTGTCAGGACAGCCCTTCTTGTTGAGTTGCTAAGTTGTGTTTGACTCTTTGTGACCCCATGGGCTGTAGCTCAACAGGCTCCTCTGTCCATGCGACTTCTCAAGCAAGAATACTGGAGTGGACTGCATTTCCTCCTATAGGGGGTATTTCCAACCCAGGGATCCAACCTACATCTTCTCATTGACAGGCAGATTCTTTACCTCTGAGCCTAGGACAGTCTGAACACACTGATAAATTTATCAATACTTAGTTTACACAGTTGTTTTGAGCATATGTAAACCATGTTTTCAAAGGGAATAATGTAGTTCAGTAAAGAATAATAATTCCTCCTCCTACCACAAATGGTGAACACACCTCATTCCATCTTCCCCTGTCCTCAGTTCTCAGTATCTCATAATCCTGCCTTCTCAGGCCTCTGGCTCTTTCCCTATGTGGCAGATTTTTGGTTGAAAGCTGTCTGAGGGCATCTGTTGTTCCTGTAATGCAGGTCCTAGAGTGTCCAAACTATTACGTGTTTAATGTATATCTACTTCCCCATCTGTCTCTTTTTCCCTCCTAGGGAACTCAGAATTAATTTACTGTTGTAGACAAAGGAGCGAATTGTAGTATAATTGTGGGGCAGTATAGAAAATGATCCAGATCAAGAGTTAGTCAGTTGTGAGCTTGAATTCCAGTTTATCTACTCCATTACTATGGGGTTCAAATCACTTAGCATATCTGAGTATCCTTGTCTGTGAAAAATGATTCAACAGTAATTATTCTAGCCATTTCTAACAGCTGTCAGGAGGCTCAAAAGAGAAAAAAATATCATGAAAAAATATGCTACACAAACACTGATAATGCTTTTTATAAAGCTGATTCTGATTTTCAATATTTTTAAAATTAAAAAGAAATGATTCTTAGCCTTTTTTTATATCTTATAGCATTTGCTATTGTCAACCTTTACTGCTTCATGAAACATTCTCTTCTCTGGATTTCTGTGACACAATATACTCCTCGTTTCCTTCTTTCTTTCTTTATTTTTTGATTACTGCTCTTAGCCACTGCCACAGGTTCATCCTTTTCTATGTGGACATTGATATTAAAGGCTGAAGTTTTCCCTAGGCTAGGCCACCCATACACACAAATCATCACCTTTGCCCAGATAACTTATAAATGGATACCTCAACTCAAGATCTTTGAAGACACCTAAAACTCAAAATATCCAAAGATAAACTTATGATATTCCTAATTAAACCTTACTTCTTCGGTGTTAACATATCTACTGAGATTGCTATATCCCACACTGCCACCCAGAAATCTAAATGTTCTTCACTCCTCCATCTATTCCATTATATTCCTATAGATTTTAAATTTTGTATCACTTCAGATGCTTTGGCTACACCTAACAACAACAAAAAATGTCAATTTAAATGAATTTAAAATTAAAGTTTTAAAAATGTCAGATAATAACAAGCCTTGGCATAAGAGTGCTCCAGGGTTGGTTAAGTCAGAGGTAATTCATCGAGAACCAGTATTTTTCTTCACTTTTCTCTCTGCTATCACTAGCATGTCTGCCTTGTCCTCAGACAATTTCTATTATAGTTGCAAGAGTGCTAAAGCACGTCTCGGTTTCACATATGAATTCAGCGATGCCCAGTGGGAAGAAAGGCCACCTCATCTTAAGTACCTCTTTTTAAGTATGCAGAAACATTTTCCCAGAAGCCTCCACTGGCTTCTCCCATACATATCATTTGCTTGAATTATTTTATATGCCTATGCCTAAATCAATTACTGGCAAGGGATCTGGAACCAGCTTACCCTGAAGCATGCAAGAGGGAAGTTACCTGAACAAAATCCAGTCTTTGCTGGCAAAGAAGATGATGCAAAATAGATGCTGAGAGAGAACAGCTGTATTTGCATCACTTCCTAAATATCTCGAACTGCTCCTTCTTTTCATCTTAATTCCAAAAACTTGAGGTAGATGTTATAGCTGCTTACCAAAGGCTTGGATACTAGTGCAATGTGCCCTCTCTAAAAGCAAGCAGTGGCCCTGGGTCTGGACTGATAACCATACTGGTGAGATACAGTAGGCTTCCCCCTGCACAAAATATACACAGCATTTAGAAGGGATATAAGGCAGGAAAAATACAGTGTGTATGACAAGAGTGTAGTGATCCAGTGGTCATGTACAGATGTGAGAGTTGGACCATAAAGAAGGCTGAGCAGCGAAGAATTGATGTTTTTGAACTGTTGTGCTGGAGAAGACTCCTGTGAGTCCCTTGGACAGCAAGGCTATCAAAGAAGTCAATCCTAAAGAAAATCAAGCCTGAATGTTTATTGAAAGGACTGATACTGAAGCTGAAGCTCCAATATTTTGGCCACTTGATACAAAAAGCCGACTCCGAAAAGACCCAGAGGCTGGAAAAGATTAAGAGCAGGAGGATAAGGGGGCAACAGAGGATGAGATGGTTGGATGGCATCAGAGACTCAGTGGACATGAGTTCGAGTAAACTCCAGGAGATAGTGAAGGACAGGGAAGCCTGGCATGTTGCAGTCCATGGGGTCGAAAGAGTCAGACACGACTTAGCAATTGAATAACAACAAGAGATCATAACGTCCAGAAAGTTTCCTGTTTCTCCATGATGCTCCACACTTGGCATGAGTGTTTCATGAGAGATCGTACTGTGGAGGTATGGACACCCTCATCTCAGGGAAGCCATCAATGCGACATCTTTAACATTTTATCCCTTGCAAAGTATCTAGCTCTGTCCAGAATAAATGACTAGTGCCCATCACCCAGTGTAGCTGCATCTCCTTAATACAGGTTCCCCCCTGAACAACCTTAGGTACAGATGCTTGCTTTAGTACTTAGCAAGTTCTTCAGGGTACCATGTACTTCTATATATTCCTTGAGTTAGAATTGAAAGGAGGATACAACCACACATTACGTTTGCACTTATCCTTGATGCTAGAGTAGGGTTTCTCAGTCTTAGCACTACTGGATATTTGGCCAAATTATTCTCTGTTATGGGCTTCCCAGGTGGTGGAGTTGTTAAAGGATCTGCCTGCCAATGCAGGAAACCCAAGAGATGTGGATTCAATCCCTGGGTTGGGATGATCCCCTGGAGGAGGAAATGGCAACCGACTCCAGTATTTTTGCATGGAAAATTCCATGGATAGAGAAGCCTGGTGGGCTACAGTCCATGGGGTTGGGAAGAGTCAGACAAGACTGAGTGTGCACACACACACACACACACACACACACACACATTCTCTGCTGTAGGGGGCTGTCCTTTGTATTGTAGGATGTTTAGCAACATCTTTGTTCTCCACCCACTAGATGTCAGTAGCAACTATTCAGTTGTAAGAACTCACACTGTTTCTAGACACTGCAAAATGTCCCCTTCAGGGCAAAATCACACCCCGTTGAGCACCATTGAGTTGGAGGAAAGGCTACAGGTTGGCTGGTAACCTGTTCTTGCTGCATGTAGCATTTCTTACCTACTTGACAGAGGCATAGTGCAAGGGACTTAGGTTTTTCTACTGAAATGTGCACAGGAGTTACATGGTCACTTCCTTGAGAAAGTATTTAAAAGTCAGTGTACAGTCTTCCAGGCTCTCTCTTCTGTCCAGGATTTGTGGAAGCACTGTTAGTTGCCATGAGGTCAAGGCAGCCTGAAGTATTGTGCCTGGGGGGAGTAGCCCTGGGCAGTCTTCTGGTCCACGTGTGTGCTCAGCCACTCAGTCGTGTCTGACTCTGACTCTTTGTGTACCCATGGACTGTAGCCTGCCAGGCTTTGCTGTCCGTGGAATTTTCCAGATAAGAATACTGGAGTGGTTTGCTAGTTCCTGCTCCTGGGGATCTTCCTGACCAAGGGATCGAACCTGCGTCTCCTGTGTCTCCTAAATTGGCGGGCAGATTCTTTACCACTGTGCCACCTGGGAGCCCTATCTGTTCCATGGAAGACACTAAATACATGTCAGATAAACCTTTGTACTGCCCCCTACTCCAAGTAAATTCCATTGTCTTAGGTCCAGACAGCTGCAAAAGTGAAGAAGCATTCCTGGTGTCTCAGATGGTAAATAGTTCACCTGCAAAGCAGGAGACCTGGGTTCAATCCCTGAGTAAGGAAGATCCTCTAGAGAAGGGAATGGCTACCCACTCCAGTATTCTTGCCTGGATAATTCTGTGAACAGAGGAGCCTGGTGGGTAACAGTTCATGGAGTCACCATCATCTTAGGTCCAGACAGTCACAACAGTCTCTAAATTGGTTTTACACACACACACACTGACTCTCCTCTAATCGAGGAGTCATCCCGTCAGATATATACTTTTAAAAATGCAAATCTGATTATACCATCCCTCAGAGTATAACCGTTTACCAACTGACCCCATTGACTTTCAATTATGTGTAGGATACAGAACACGTTCCTAGTTTAATCACAAAGTTCTGCATAATCTGCTTCCTGCTTTGTCTCCAGCTTCATTTTACACATTAGTCTTTCTCACTTGATTTCCTTATTCCAGACATACGCTCTTTTGCTTCCTGGGAATTTTTAGACCCATCTCCCTTACCTGTTACCTGAGCTTAGTATACGCTCTTCGCATCCCACTCCCCTTCTGTATCTAGTTCCCCCTAACCCTTTCTTCAGAGCTTGAATCATCAATGTCACTTCTTCAGAGATGGAATCCTTGGCCCTCCCAACTGAGCCAAATCTTGCAATTAAGTCGTCTTTCTCATAATACTGCATACCTCTCACTGTAGCAAAAGTTCTACTGTAGTTTTTACTCTAATTGGTAAAAATACAAGATTCACGTTTTTACTGTCTACTAAATCATAAGCCCCATGAGGTTAGGAGCACTTTTTGTTCATTATTATTTGCCCTAGCACCTGTTCCAAGGTGTGACACAGTAGAATCCCATCTATATTTGATGATTATGTTCTTTAAAATAACTGACAGTGCCACTGGTCAGAAAGAAATGCTCAATCCTTGATGTTTTATTTAACCTTCCATATAGTTTCTAATTATTCAAATGAGGCTACTTTTAAAGTGATAAATCTGTCACATTTATTGAGGTCCAAATGGATTTGTGGTCCTACAGACATCTAATGGAGTACTCACCTGAAATAATAACTGGAATCATGAATTCCATTTATTTACAAGAACAAATAAGTGATGACCTTATTCTTATTCTACACTCTATTATACTGAAGTAAAGAATATAACAATTCTGGGCTTGTTGAATTATTAATAACCATTATACAGAGCTGGAGAACAGAGGTTAAAAGTATATGACCCTCTTCTTTGTCTCTGCCCATTTATTTTTCTTGAGAACAGCACCTCAAATTAATATAATTTTTTTTTAATTGTAGAATCATTTTCAGTTCAGCTGATCCTCATTATAACTCTGGCTGAGTTAGGGCAGGGAATATGTCTCCACTGTGTAAAAGAAAAACTATGGCGCAGAGATTAGGTGATTCCAATAGTTCAGAAGTCTAAGTGAATAGTAGAATCAATATATAGCCCACTTCTCCATGCTCCCCACCCTTGGATTCTTTGATGAACCTGTGGCTATTTGTTCGAGGAGAAATTTGTGGTTGAAAAAAATAGGGATAAAAGGGGGAAGCTGGAAATGAAAGCTCTGGACTTTACATTATTTTCCATTTACTAAAACAAATCTATAGCAGCAGTGTGTTAAAGTGAAATGACATCATAGTTCAGTGGATATGCATTTATCCATGAAATATTTCCATCTAGTAAGTATTCAAGTGTTTGCTTAGTTACTGGTATTATCATTGTTTATCGAAACTTACTTCCAAGATACACTTCAAGATTATCTCTGTTGCTATTCCAATCATTGTCTCATATAACAATTTCTGCATTGACTATTTGAAAGAAGAATGCAAAATCAGAAAAAAAGCCTCTGGTGGTTAGCAGTATCTAAGTAAACTGGCCAACTCCTATTGCTTTGTAGACAAGAAAGACCTTGAGTTTACCTTCTCTTAGGGGACAACCAGTCAACTGAGAAAGTTGCCTTCTAAATGCAATTTTAGAGTGGTTTGTGACATGTACGAATAATGTTGAGTTCCAGTGTGGGGAAAAGTTAACAGAAAGTAGATCAGTGTGGCAGAATTCTAGTAAGGGACTCTCGGTGCCGAGGCTGGGTGACTATTCTGTATTAATTTTCCCATGGAGAACACAGCCTAATAGAACAGAGCAGAAGTTTTGAGCCATAGTGACCTGAATCTGACATCTGCTGCTGCCATTAATGCTATATGCAGACAAATCCTGTGAGCTCTCTAAACTTTAGAGATCTCATCTGTAAATGGAACTACACTGGGGTCAAGTATGATGGAAATGATGCAATGCCTGGCACATATTAACTCTAACTCTTATTACCAACCCATGTGGTTGCATTATCCTTGGCAACTACTAGTGAAACAGGCTGGCAGCTAAAGCATCTTCTATCTTCTGTAACACTGGTCACCCTTGCGCTTCATCAATGCCGATGCTGAAGCAATGGCCAAGGACCTACTTCACTCTCTGTGTAGGAGATGCCTGGCAGCCTTGACTGGACCCCACATGAAGCCCAGGTCTGAACTCAGGCCCTGTGGGTGAGTTAAAGGGCAGATAGGACTGTGCAGACTCAGTGTCTAGACTTCCCTTTTGTGGTTGTCTGCTGGGGTGTACAAAGATTTATTTTTCCCCTTTGTTCAACCATTTATATTTTATAACCTACTCATTTCTGCCCAAACAACTCTCTCTCTCTTAGAGGGGTCTCAGTGGACTTCCAACTATGTGAGCTACATCAAAACTGGCAAATATGCTTACAAGTTCTGAATATATGTAGGATGAGTGTAGAAGATATTTCTGTCATACAATAACTAACATTTTCAGGACATATTTTATACAGGAGGAGTTCAAATCTCTGAGGTGACATCATCTGTGAATAGGAGGAACACCATTCCAACATAGACCAGATGGATGAACTGAACTATACAAATAACTTACCTATTAACTGAGGTCATAAAAACCCCACATCCCAAGAAAGCAATCAGGAAAGGGAAAGGAAACGGTAATTTTAATTGTGCTCTTTCCTTGCACCTGACCCCTTGTCAGAATCTTCATCTACTTTGTGCTTAGTCATTCAGTCGTGTCAGACTCTGTGTGACCCCGTAGATGATTTATCCCACTCAATAAGCATCTCAACAGTGTCACATAGACTTCAGCTTATTTTTTTCTTTTACAGTAAACTGAGGATCCAACTAAGAATGTGGTTTAATGCAGATTCAGCTTAGTGAGTATTTTTATTTTAATTTAGTTGTTATTATATGTTACTTGGGCTTTCCTGGTAGCTCAGTGGTGAAGAATCCACCTGCAATGCAGGAAACCCTGGTTCAATTTCTGGGTTGGGAAGATCCCCTGGAGAAGGGAATGGCTACCCACTCCAGTATTCTGGCCTGGAGAAGTCAATGGACTGTATATATAGTCCATGGGTTTTAAAGAGTGGGACATGGCTGAGCAACTTTCACTTTTACGTTATTCAGTCCAATCATTTAATAAAAGGTGAAGTTTGGTCCCAATTCCAACTTGTGTGCTGTGCTGCGCTTAGATGCTCAGCAGTGTTCAGCACTTTGTGCTGAACAGACTGTAGCCTGCCAGGCCCCTCTGTCCACGGGATTCTCCAGGCAAGAACCTGCCAGGCCCCTCTGTCCACGGGATTCTCCAGGCAGGAATGTGGGAGTGGGTTGCCGTGCGCTCCTCCAGGGGATGTTTCCAGCCCAGGGATCAAGTCCAGGTCTCTGCATTGGAGGTAGATTCTTCACCATCTGAGCCATTAGGGATGCCCAAGAACACTGGGGTGGGTAGAGTATCCCTTGTCCAGAGGAGTTGCCTGACCCAGGAATCAAACCAGGGCCTCCTGCATTGCAGGATGATTCTTTAACTCAAAATGGACCATAAATCCAAATGGAAAACTATAAAACTTCAGAAGAAAACATCAAAGAGAAGTTTTGCAACCTGGTACCAGGCAGAGTTCTTAGATATGACACCAAAACATGATCCATGAAAGAAAATTCTATAAACTGAATTTCATCAACATTTAAATTCTTTTTTTCTGAAAGACTGTTGATATTTAGTTTATCTACAATGTGTGTGTTTAACACTGAATATTTTAAATAATTGAATAAAACATACATATTCAGGTTAGGTTGTAGTTCAGCAAATTGGAGCATTTAAATTTCTACTTCATATTTTTATTTGATTTCAAGACACCTTGAAAAATAAAAGAATATGTGTGCTTTAAAACAGACCATACCTGTCATCTAGTGCAGACTTCCACCCACAGAAATTCCCTCCATGGCATTCCTGACAAGCAGTGCTCAGGTTCTGCCTGATCCCTCCTGGTGACTGGGAGCATCTCATTGTAGAGTTGGCCCAGAGCATTTGCCCGTTAATCTACTGGTTGGTCTGATTTCTGTCTTCTGAACAGATGCAGAGACTTCCTCTTTCAACACACAATATAGCTGAGAATGAGAATTCCTTACTTTATCTCACTGAATGTATTAGCTGAAAAGTTGGCAGTATTGTAACACCTCTCATAACATCACCTGTTTCATCTGAGAGTGATATTCAAGGGAGAGGTCTTGGGTGGGAATAGAGGAGAGTTTAAATATAAAGGCTCAGAAAATCAACAGAGAGGTGGAACATGATCCAAGTATTTAGGCTGAATCTATCTTTTCGTTATTGTTTTTATTGATTTCAGAATGATCCTCTTATTTCCTTCTATTTTGTTTAATTTTCCTGTACTCTTCTTTTCATGATTGTACTGAATTTGAATTTTCAGTGGAAAATAGTCATTTCTGCACAGTGGAGTTGGATGCCTGGGGCAGGAAGTGGGGGTAAACCTAGACCACAATCAGTAAGGCGACTTCACTCGGGAGAAGGAGGTGTAGAAATTCCCCGAATTCCTGTTATTCTTAAGAAAGAAAATAATCAGAAAAATAAAGGTCAAATCTCTAAACTGGCTCCAGAAACTGATCCTTAGAGAAATTCTGACCAATATAGCAAGAATTAAAACTCAAACTGAGAAAACTAGCAAAAGTAGCAGTAATCTGCAGAGAGAATGCAGAGCAGGGCTGCAAATCAAAGAGTAATATTAGAAAAAGCTACAATAATAAGAAAGAAACATAGCAAGCCAGTGGAAAAGAGTTGGGGGACTATGGGTTTTTCTTTTTGTTGGACACACAAGCCAAGAGTTCCTGCTTTGTAAACTCCCCAAGAGATGGAACAAGAAATTGTAGCCTGAGGAACGAGCAGCTGAGATGCAGGGAGGGCTGAGATGAGCAACAGGGTCTCTCTGAGACCTGGGTCTCAGCTGGAACCCCATCCTATCCTGAACTGAAGAGCATTAGCCTTCTCCTGAAGCATCAGGGCAACTAATGCATTTGCCTGCATCTCTTGAGAGGGTACCCTCCCTTGCCCTAAGATATGCTACTTTTGTGCCTTTTGGAGGGTGATACTGGCACCAAAGAATTGATGCTTTTGAGCTGTGGTGTTGGAGAAGACTCTTGAGAGTCCCTTGGACTGCAAGGAGATCCAATCAGTCCATCCTAAAGGAGATCAGTCCTGGGTGTTCATTGGATGGACTGATGCTGAAGCTGACACTCCAGTACTTTGGCCACCTCATGCGAAGAGTTGACTCATTGGAAAAGACCCTGATGCTGGGAGGGATTGGGGGCAGGAGGAGAAGGGGATGACAGAGGATGAGATGGCTGGATGGCATCACCGACTCGATGGACATGAGTTTGAGCAAACTCCAGGAGTTGGTGATGGACAGGGAGGCCTGGCGTGCTGTGATTCATGGGGTCGCAAAGAGTCGGACATGACTGAGTGACTGAACTGGCAACACACACACAAAAAAAGAGGAGCCCCACCAAGCCAGAAGCCCAGCACTGCAGGCAATGAACACTATTCAAAGGAAAGAGACATTTTAAACATGGCCTTTTGCCTTCTGCATTCCAGTTTCTGACATTCTTCCCCACTTATTGGAGTGGCATGGACAATTTTAGAAACCAGCTAAGGGGAAAGTTGAGTCAGAAACACATTTAGTTTGGTATAACTATGCAGCCATCACTTTAATAAACAGCATAGAAACAGCTTCTGGGAGTAGCCCAGTCACTTGCCATACTAGATCAGTCAGCAAAGTAACAAAAAGGCACAAGACCCAAGGACTGTCACAAAATAGATGTGTCTTTCAGTGCCAGAAAAGAAGTATGCATGCCGTTAAGTGTGAACAAGGTTTGATATACAAGGAACTGAGAGCCAGTCTAGGGAAGTTCTCCCAAATCTTGTTCAGATAACAAAAAAACAAACTTGGTGCATTTTCCCCTAAACTTGAAAGTAACACTAAAAATTTATGTAGTATAACCAATAACAACTTGGTAGATGAAGGAAAGATATAAGAAAAGATAAGATAGTTCAAACTATCAAAGAAATGATCAAAAAATAAAAAAAAAATAACTTGGATCAAGCTACTAGAAGAAATATTGAATTGTCTTTCTATTTTCTTAATAATATTACAAAATTGATGTCAAATAAAAAGACAATCAAAATATTTACAACTGTAAATATAGATAAAAATTATGTATTATAGATATATGTCAGTTAATTAAAGCTATACTAGTTTCTAGATTTTATGGTTTTTGTAGACATTTGTTCATCTTTAAAGGAGTTTGTATTTGAAATTTTTTGTCATTGACATTCAAAGTTAATTTTGTATTTGAAGTTTTGTATTCTTCTTGGAGAGTAAATTCCAAATTGTTAAGTTTCTGACCCCATAAAACCTCCGTCTGTTTTCACTTCTTTCATTGTATTTACTACACTGTATGATCTTTTACTTGATTATGTTTCTCTGTTGCCTCCTGGGTGGTAAAGACTAAATCTAATTATTCTTAGTATTCCCAGCACCTAATGTAATAAGATCTGGCAGTCGTTCAATACGTTTTTGTTGATTGAAAATCTAATTGATGGCTATTGGAAAGAAGGTGGACTTTCCACATAGTTATACTTCAGATAGGAAAAATAAACCAACGCCAAGTCTGGAAGTGGTGTCAGAAGCTAGAAGGGGAAACTAGGGGTATTGCAGGGATGCTGAATAAAAGGTGAGAGAATGAAGAAGTCCCTGCAGAAAAAAAATAATTAGATTATAGTAAGAAATGGAATATTTTCTGCTGCATCAGTAAACAAAGGATGTCACAGTCATCAGAGATCGCAGCCACAGCAGATGGTGAGCTTGTGAGCCCTGAGGGAACTTGGGAAAGAAATAATACCTGCCATCTAGGAGCCATCAGACTGCAGCTACTCCCTACAGTGAGCCCTGAGGAAGCTCAGAGTGTGAAAACCAGGACACTGCCCCCAGATAGCTGAGGCGCATATCAAAGGAGTGATAAGAGTGAGCCCAGACTCTTGTATCTTTCCACTGCTTAGAAAAATGCTAAATTCCCAACTTGGGATCTCTGGCTTTCCTTAACTGAGAATAATCTTGTGAGTTCAGACTGGAACAGGAAGAAAGGGGCAGGGCACAACCTATAAAACAACCACATAGTCATAGGACAAGAAAGACTGGTTAGCGCCAACGAGATCCAAGAGAGAGGAGGATTCAACTTCCGGTAGACCTTGAGCCTCATCATATATTCATTGTAACACATTAGCTATATGGCGCATTCACCAGGACCATGACAGTTCTCAGGCCAAAAAGGAAGCAATGGGCCAATTCCTGGAAATCCTTACCCCTGCCCTGAAATAATAATTGAAATAATCCTCCCACATATTAGTCTATGAAATTACTCAGCCCATAGAAACTAACCACGCTATATTTCGAGGCTCCTTTGCCTTCTGAAAAAGCCCATACTGTGTCTGTGGAGTATGTCTCTCTCTAAATAAGTCAACTTCTTACCTATCACTTTGTCTCCAAATTCTTTCCCAGTGAAGCAAGAACCTCAAATTCACCAGGAACAAGACTACCTGTCCTTTGTTGCAAAAGTCCTATATATCCTAGGTCCACCCCTCACTTCCTCAGAGTGGGTCTCTCAGGGTTACTTGAGACACTGCCTCCCAGGCTTGAAGCCCTAAATATTCTGATTGAATAAAACATAACTCTCAGCTTTTAGGTTGTGAATATATTTTAGGTCAACAATAGAAAAGACTACTAGATTGTGGATTGTGTTCACCCTCCCCTGCCTGTTCTGCAACCACCTAGTGTATTTATAATAAAATGCATGGGATGAACATGAATTATAGCTCAGGATGAGAACAAATGCCCAGAATTCGAAAAGGAGAACAAAAGGAACATGTGTTATTCGGTTTCTCAGTTGTGTTCACCTGTTTGCAGCCCCGTGGACTGCAGCACGCCAGGGTTTCCTGTCCTTCACCATCTCCCAGAGTTTGTTCAAACTCATGTCCATTGAGTTGAGGATACCATCCAACCATCTCATACTCTGTAACCCACTTCTCCCCCTTCCCTCAATCTTTCCCAGCATCAGGGTCTTTTCCAATGAGTGGGCTCTTCACATGAAGTGGCCAAAGTATTGGAGCTTCAGCTTCAGCATTAGTCCTTCCAATGAATATTCAGGGTTGATTTCCTTTAGGATTGACTGGTTGATCTCTTTGCTGTCCAAAAGGCTCTAAAGCGTCTTCTCTAGCACCACAGTTTGAAAGTATCATTGTAGGCAGATTCTTTGCAGTCTGAGCCACCAGGGAACCTGAAAGGAACATAGGATACAAAATAAATAACAAACGCAATCTAGATGAAAGCATCATACAGTGAACTTAAAAAAACTTTCCAAGTAGGGCTTTAAGCTAGAAAGAAACTTTATAAGAATAATTAAATCGAATAAGATCTGAAATATAGAATAAGGAATAATACTGTTTGCTCTGGCCTTGTATTATTGAATTATGTCTGCTGTTCTGCTTTCCTAATTACCCACGATACACCATGCATAAGCCAACAACAAGAGACAAACATGTACAAACAGTACATAACATAAGCAAAAGAGAAAAGAAATCTTTCCTCAAAATATGTCAAAAAAGCAAAAGTCTGAGTGTGTACACTCTTGATTAAACTGCATCCTACAATTATTGTCAGAGTATCCACATTTGGAACAGTGACTTTTGAGCTTTCTTTGAGTATAGCAGCATTTTACTTCTTTTTCTACCTAAAAGGTACTTTCTGTGGGTCTCCTACAGCAAAATACCAAGATGAATGTTGAAGACTCTGCCTCCATGAAAATGAGACTGCTTGTAGTTGTAGTCGGTAACTTTTCTGGATAAAGCACAAGCTGAAATCAAGATTGCCAGGAGAAATATCTAAACATCAGATACACAGATCACACCACTCTTATGGCAGAAAGCAAAGATGAATTAAACAGCCTCTTGATGAAAGTGAAAGAGGAGAGTGAAAAATTTGGCTTAAAACTCAGCATTCAGAAAACTAAGATCATGGCATCTGATCCCATCACTTAATGGCAAATAGATGGGGAAACAATAGAAACAGTGAGAGACTTTATTTTTGGAGGGCTCTAAAGTCACTTCAGATGGTGACTGCAGGCATGAAATTAAAAGACACTTGCTCTTGGCAGAAAAGCAATGACCAACCTAGACAGCATATTAAAAATTAGAGACATTACTTTTCCAAAAAAGATCCATCTAGTCAAAGCTATGGTTTTTGCAGTAGTCATGTATAGATGTGAGAGTTGGACTCTAAAGAAAGCTGAGTGCTGAAGATTAAAAGACGCTTACTCCTTGGAAGGAAAGTTGTGACCAACCTAGACAGCATATTATAAAGCAGAGACATTACTTTGCCAACAAAGGCCTGTCTAGTCAAGGGTATGGTTTTTCCAGTAGTCATGTATGGATGTGAGAGTTGGACTATAAAGAAAGCTGAGTGCCAAAGAATTTATGCTTTTGAACTGTGGTGTTAGAGAAGACTCTTGAGAGTCCCTTGGACTGCAAGGAGATCCAACCAGTCCATCCTAAAGGAGATCAGTCCTGGGTGTTCATTGGAAGGACTGATGTTAAAGCCTAATACTTCTGCCACCTGATGCAAAGAACTGACTCATTGGAAAAGATCCTGATGCTGGGAAAGATTGAGGGTTGTTGGAAAAGCAGGGAACAATAGAGGATGAGATGGTTGGATGATATCACCAAGACTGCTTGTAGTTATAGTCGGTAACTTTTCCATACTCAATCCACTGAGGTTTCATGATACACAGAACCAAATTTCATCCATGGCTTCTTGTGACAGTATCATTAAATAATTCTAGAGCAACATTAGGAATTATATGTTAATACTCCATTACCCTTGATGAAACTAACATGCCAAAAGGTTAAGCAACTTGCTCACACATAGCGAATTTACAGATCTAAGACCTGAAACTAAGTCTGTCTAACACCCCAGTCCATGTTCTTTCTAATCAACAAAGTTAACTTGATTTGCTCTTCTTTCCTGGTCTTCTGATTCTACTCAGACTGATTTCAGGTTCAACTCCTGTCAGTGGTGATTGCTCCCAGGCAGCTCACATCTGTCCTGATTGTGACGTGTAACCATCAGCCCAACACCAAGAGGACTGTGCATGTGCAAAAGTCACATGAAGCGTGTTGCAGAGCCACCAAGAGTGTTTCCATATTTGCTCCTAGAATTCCCTCTGTAATTCTTCTGGAGTTCCCATCCTTTGTCCTCTTTTAAAAGGGGAGAGGTTCTGACAAGTTAATAGAAATACTCTTTATCAAGTTTCATTAATGGCTTTACCTTTAATGGCATAGCTTCTAGAGCCAGATGGCCCGGTTTGCATCCACAAGACAGAGCCTTAAAGGAGGTCTTGGATTAGACACTAGTTTTAAAATACTGGCTTTTAAATACTTCTCCCCATTTTCTCTTGTATTTAATTTTTGTGACTTAATAACCAAAATATATTTTGATGACCTTAATATCTTTCGGTCTCTGTTCAGAGATTTTAAAAGACTAAACTTGCATTATAGGTTATTATAGAAACTATAACCATTATCTCATTATAGAAAACAATAATGGGACAATAATAATAATAAGACAGGCCTAGGTTTGTGCCTTGTATACCTTATCATTTGCTATGAACTTGAGTTTCCTCATGTACAAAAAAGAATGCTACATTAAATGTGTTCCCTAAAAATTAATTCCCTGGTCATGCAGTGGTTAAGACTCTGTACTTTCAATTCAGGAGTGTGGGTTCAATCCCTGGTCAGGGAACTAAGATCCCACAGATTGTGCAGTGCAGCCAAAAAATAAACCAACACAATTCTATAAACCAATTATCCTTCAGTTAAAAAATAAATGCATTTAAAATTTAAAAAAATAAAAGTAACAATAAGGTTATTCTCAGCAATTATATTTTAAAAGTAATAATAAAGTTATTTAAAGCATCTTAAATTTTAAATGTTAGTTTCCCTCTCTTTGCACCTAAATTTCATGTCAAAATCTTACACAAACTTTAGAGCTCCTAGCAAATGGGCCAACAGAGCTTGGTATTTCTCATTGCTCTTTCCATGTTTCAGAATCGTTTACTTTTTCCTGTTTCTAACCTATGGATTAGATAAATCAACAATATCTTTGTCTTTGCCTGTCACTTATTTGGAGGCAAGTTACAAATATCAAGTCATTCTAATATATTGAGTCCTAATGTCTGATCTAAGCTGTATATTTGCTACAAATTTTGGAATTTATAGCATGCCTATAAGGGAGTGGGGCAAGCCATCAGAAACCTAGTTGCAGGAGAAAACAAAACTCACCTGGAAAATAACTCAGCCCATGGGAATACAGACCTGACTATGGGTCTGGGTCAGTGGGCAAACTTAATGTACAATATGATACTTGTTAAACAGATTGACTCTGTCCCAGCTTCTACAGATCACTACCAGAGTTCAGATCCCTACAGAGAGAGGAACACAGCGAAGCTCTGTGGTAACTGTAAAGGCCTTTTGTTGCAAAACTTTATAAAGCTCTGAGAACATACAACCTATAAGGGAAAATAAACTGAAAAAAAGAAGAAAACAGATATGCAGTAATTTCCCTACATATGACCATTCTGAGGGCATGTTTGTAAATCCAATGTGTTCATAATTTCAACAAAGTTAGCTTAGGTACCCAATTAGCACAATTGGCTATATAGTACTGTAATGGGTTTATAATAATTTTCACATAAATAATACATAAAAAGCAAACACTAAAAATTTTAAAAAACTATTTTTAATCTTACAGTATAATACCTTGAAAAGTACAGTAGTACAGTACCTTGAAAAGTACAGTCATTCAGTACAACAGGTGCATAAAGTGAATAGATAAGAGTTACTAAGAAGAGGGAGAGATGGTGGGAGACGGTAGCGCTGAAGAATCATCAGCAATAGAAGACAGGGCAAGCTGCAATTTAGTTCATGCCTGACATTGATGGCAGAGGTTCTGGTTCCTTGCTGGATTCAATTCTATCTACCCTCTTAAAAAAATATACCGATGTCTAGGTAGTAGTTCTTTCTTTCTCATCATAGATGACAGGGTAGCACTGGATTGCCTTCGGAATGGTTATTGCGACTTCTGTATACCATTCAGGTCCTGTGCCCCCAAAACTCACAGTGCCTTCTCAAGTAAAGAAAATCCCCTTGCCATCTCCTGCCTTGTAAATCTTCAGTTCTTCAGTTACTTCTTCCTCTTGTCTCTCTTTGTCCTTCCTCTGGGCCTCCAATCCCATCAAGTCTTCATTAGTAAGCTCCTCCTATTGCACAGCAAGGAGTTCAATGTTATAAGAACAAGCAACGTCTACCATCCTTTTGCCTCATTCTACTCCCTCAATTATTTTCACTTTTGTTTCCACTGTTATTGCTTGGAGCTTCTTAGCAGTACCAGCTGCATCACAACTGCGTTTATGCTTGCTTTTGGACATCCCGGGCTTGAAATAAGGATACTGTACTACTGTACTCTAGATAGTACTGTACAGTAAAGTACAGAAAAGTATAGCTGCTTTTAGAGAATATATGCACATGACAAGTTATGCCAAATACATGAACTAGCTTACATGACTGGACATGCAAATGCATGTTCACTTCTTTGAAAGTTCCCAGCTTGAAGGCGTATCTGCATATGTGTATATAACTGAATCACTTTGTTGTACACTTGAAACTAACACAGCATTGTAAAACAACAATGTTTCAATAAAGAAAAGAACACATATTTGTGTTACATATAAAATAAGATTGTACCCTAAGTGGAGACGACAAGCTTTTTCCACAAATAGGGGTTTACAAGTATGTCGACATACAGAATAGGCTTGGAAACCTAGTTCATGTATCAGTGGCTGAAGATACCTGGCATTTGAGTACCCTGGCATGGGCGAGACAGGGAAGGTTGTAGCGTAAGACATCAGAGCAGCTGCCAGAATAAAAGAGGACAAACATGAGAATTGCATGGTTGAGGGAACCACACAAACACACATGTGATAGACACCCCTTGGGGGTGTCTGCAACTATAGGAGCTCGGGACGCTACAGCATGAATAAAGATTGACACCAAGTTCTCTTCCCATTTTTTGACCCTGTTTATCCCCAGATGGAAGCAACCATGGAAGTTTTCGAGAAGTTTATTGCCATCCATTTTCTTTGTGTATCTCTTTGCCTTTTGAAGTTAAATAGATTCCCTAAAAGAAACAAAAAAAAAACGACACTGTAGAAAACTATCCCACCAGCAAAGGGCTTTACGTGGCTTGGAGGATGGGAGATATTTGGTCTTCTGAAGAGTTTCGTCATTTCATCTTTTTCTTTTTGGAAGACATTTTGAAACACCTTTAATTCAATCCCACATTGGCACATAAGAAATGTGACCTTAGCACAAACATTGTGCTGGATTTCCCATGCTTGAATGTAGCTGGCAGCTCTGAGGGTCCACCCCTGCTCAATCCAACCACATCCTTGGGGGGAAATTCCACAGAAACAACAGCTCCCTCCTTGAATCAGGATGTGGCAAGCAATCATCCATTTTCATTGCTAATCCAGAGGGATATAATTGGAAAATGGGCCAATCTATTATTACAAAACATAGATAAATGTCTCTCCAGAATCATTAGGGGGCCTGGGATTGTCACTGACCATGACACTTTCTCTGGACCATCCAGGCCCAAATTAACCCAGCTTTCATGAGAACACTACTGGTCCTTCATTGTTGCAGCTATGACCTTTGTTACATTCATCATCTATTTATTTGTGTCCAAAATTTTTCTCTGTATTTAACTGTAAACTCCCCTGCATTAAGGACTACACTTCACTTATCCCCCAAAATCTGTTGTTTGAAAATAGTGATTCATCATTAATAAAAATTAACTAATGGACTTCAACCTCAGTGTAAATGTGAAAATGAACAAACTCCTAATTATAGATTTTGTACAAAAGCCCAGGAAGACTTAAATATGGGCCAGCTGTTCCTCTGCAGCTCTATCCACTTACTTAGAACAAATGGTTGATCTGGCCTCTTCAAATTCTAACTTGTATCAAACTTTGTGTTCAAAACTTCTTAATTATCACTCTGAATCCTTTTGTTTTCCACTTAGCATTCAACAATGGAACTTGGAATGTGGTATGCCCCTGCCAGTTTCTCTCAAATTTTCTTCAGTATTCACAATTGCAGAGAACCCAGAGCTGTTCCTATTAGCACGTCAAGGACATCAAACAAAGAGCTTCCTAAGTAGATACTTAGGGGAGATTTCTAGTGAAGGGAAAATTGCCTTAATGTTGGTAAGTGGAGGAGCTGCCACTGTTGAGGTGAAGGAATTACAAGTGAGAGGATATGCCTGACTAAATGCAAACCCATTAAGGCACACTGCAATTAAGGTTTATTCTGTAAAGAGCACCCCACCTGCCCCCACCTGGGAAAATGAGCCCAAGCCAAGCCCCCCATCTTGTCTCTATATAGGGAGGGAGGACCACTACTAGAAGGGGTTGCAGAAAGAGGAAAGTGAGGTTCTGGGCTGGCTTCTGTCTCATTTCCTTTAGGACCCCCTTTTCCATTTCACCTATTTCAGTCCAGTACATTCAACCTCTTTATATGGGGGAAAGCTATACATGAGCGTACCTGAAACAGATTTTAAACTCCAGACCATTGTGCTAACATGTTGCTGATTTCTATCTCTGTCTAGATTCTGGGACCAAACTTGTGTTCTTGAAAGTTAGTGAGGAGAGGGACAGTTGTGTCTATTGATCACCTACTATGTGACTGATATTACAGTAAATGAAGTATATGAAATCACATTTAATTCCAGGAAGAAATTTATGTACCTCCTTTTCTTTCTCCTAGAGAAAGAAAGCTATTCATTTTAAGCCTCATATATTTCTACCATGTATTCCCAAATGCACCCTCTAGTAGGTAAAAAAAAAAATCAGAGAAAATTGTTTTTCTTAGTACTATGAAGCCTTTCTAATTGGCTTAGTGTCTCACCAAAAGTAGGGAAAATGAGATTTCTTTTTTTTTTTTTTTTTTCAGAGCCTCTTACTGAACTGAGGGAAACTAGCAAAGCCCAGGTCATAACCTTATTGCACACACTCATAGACTCACATACAAGAACGCTCCCAGGTATATTGTGTCATGGTGCAGACATTTAGTGAAGCTTAGACGAACAAAAACCCAGTTCTCCAATGAATGTGGATTGTGTTTATTCCTCTCCAAATTGGTAGTCATAGTTCTCAGATTTGTCAGAAATTTCTTCTTTCCATGTTGAACTTCCAGAAATGGAGGTGGTACCAAGGTCCTACTAAGCTCTGCTTTCACCTCTGTCTCTTCTTTGTTTATAAAACTGCAAAGTTCAAAACATAGTTTTGCAAACTTTCTCCTAGTAAATGCTTTTAGGTGACCTTTTAGTAAAATTTATTTTATAATGGGAAGATTTTCTGTGATAGTTTCATATGAATTGCAATTTTATATATGTAAGCAAGTAGGTAAATTAATAGATAAGTAGATAAAGCAACTTAAATATTCCATGAAAAGGAAATAAATTGTAATATAGCTATATTATTAAATGTCATAAAATTATAAAAAACATATTTATGGAGGTTTTAAAAAATAGCAATAGGAAATGCTTATGTTAAAATGTGAGATGGTAAAAAGTACATATAGAAAATAACATTAACTGTGTAAAAAATAGAGCTTATGGCTCAAGAAGCCTGACTAAACATATGTGTTTACCTTTCCCTCATCCAAAAATCCCTGTGAAATGATGAAAGGAATATAATAATAGCAATAAATCACGAGCATTTTGACAGTGATGTATAGCTGGGAAGAGACTCCAGCATAACTAGTGTAAAAATGTTAAAAACATGTGAAGTTAGATGACTGCAAAATCCAACAGTTGCTGAATGACTATCTAGCATCACCAGAATAATTGTGAAAATGCAGTTTTTCATCCTATAACCTCCCTTTAAAGAATTTACACTAGTTCCCTATATATTCTTCCATCCAATATTAGCTCCTCTGTCTGATATTCAGACTCTTCTAGGATATGGTCCAAACTTCATTCAATTCTGTCATCTTTGTCTTCTAGATTTGAAAATCCTTTATCTCTCAAATTTGCTCATGTTATTTTCTCAGTCTGAAATGCAAAGCCTATTCTTATAATTCACCATTACACAAATCTTCTCTAAGTTTAAGTTTAAAGAATTATTTTCCTCTGACTTCTGGGATCCCTAGTAATTAATACCCATCTGTAAATTCATATCATTTGGGTCACATTTGTTAATTAAAAGTCTGATCTATTTTTTTAAAGAATTCAGTTTAGTTCAGTCATGTCTGACTCTTTGCAGCCCCATGGACTGCAGCACACCAGGATGCCCTGTCCATCACCAACACTCAGAGCTTGGTCAAACTCATGACCATTGAGTTGGTGATGCCATCCAACCATCTCACCCTCTGTCAGCCCCTTCTCCTCCTGCCCTCAATCTTTCCTAGCATCAGGGTCTTTTCAAATCAAGTCAGTTCTTCTCATTAGGTGCCCAAAATATTGAAGTTTCAGTTTCAACATCAGTCCTTCCAATGAATACCCAGGATTAATCTCCTTTAAGATGGACTGGTTGGATCTCCTTGCAGTCCAAGGGACTCTCAAGAGTCTTCTCCAACACCATGGCTCAAAAGCATCAATTCTTTGGCACTCAGCTTTCTTTATAGTCCAACTCTCCCATCCTTACATGACTACTGAAAAAACCATAGCCTTGACTAGACAGGCCTTTGTTGGCAAAGTAATGTCTCTGCTTTATAATATGCTGTCTAGGTTGGTCACAACTTTCCTTCCAAGGAGTAAGTATCTTTTAATCTTCAGTGCTCAGCTTTCTTTATATTCCAACTCTACATCTATACATGACTACTGGAAAAACCATAGCTTTGACTAGATGGACCTTTTTTGAAAAAGGAATGTCTCTAGTTTTTAATATGCTGTCTAGGTTGGTCATTGCTTTTCTCCCAAGAGCAAGTATATTTTAATTTCATGCCTGCAATCACCATCTGAAGTGATTTTGGAGCCCTCCAAAAATAAAGTCTCTCACTGTTTCCATTGTTTCTCCATCTATTTGCCATTAAGTGATGGGACCAGATGCCATGATCTTAGTCTTCTGAAAGTTGAGCTTTAAGCCAACTTTTTCACTCTCCTCTTTCACTTTCATCAAGAGGCCATTTAATTCATCTTTGCTTTCATCCATGATCTGTGTATCTGAGGTTATAGATATTTCTCCTGGCAATTTTGATCTCAGCTTGTGCTTCATCCACCCTGGCATTTCCCATCACATACTCTGCATATAAGTTAAATAAGCAGGGTGACAATAGACAATTTAAAGAATTACTTGACATTTAAATTTGAAGCCACTTGAGACCTTCATTTTCTTGTACATTTCATAATATGTAACTCTCTTGCATGGAATTCTCCTCTTGCCTTCACTTTCTTAATCAAATGCCATCTTTCTTTATGGAGGCAACTTCTTGACTTCCAGTGAACCTCTGTGCTACCTCTATACTATAATTTGTTCTCAAATAGAGCCAAGATCACACTCTAATTATTGGTATCTCTCTCTGTCTTCCCCTAGAATGTGTATGTTGGACAGAATTCTCAGATGGCTACCAAGATTCCTGTCTCCTGGTATATAACCTTCTCCTTTTGAATATGGGTGAGATCTGAGACTGTGATGGCTGTTGCTCTCAGTGATTAGGTTACAGTAAGATGCCTTTGGGTTAATTAAGAAGGAGATTTCTTGGATGGGTTTGACTTCATCAGAGAAGTCCTTAAAAGGACTAAAACCTTTATGAAGTCAGAGATTCTAAGTGAGAGTATGAGAGGACTGATGGAGAAGGCCATGGGACAAGAGGTCTTTATAAGCTGATGGACAGCCATCAAGACAGAGGAAACTTGCAACCACAGGGAAATGAACTCTGGTGGCAACCTGAGAAAGTTTGTAAATGGATATCCTCCCTAGAAAAGTCTTCAGATGAGGATATGAGCCTTAGAAGGATATCAGCCTTAGAAGACCCTGAGTAGAGGATCAAGCTGACATATTCTAGACTTTTATTGTGCAGAAGAGTATTGATTTGACTTGTTTTGAGCTGTTTATATTTGTGGTGATTTGCTACACAGCAATAGAAAAATTAATATAGTACATATCTGCCAGTTTGGGTTTCTCGGGAGCTGAGTCTAGGCAGATTCTCAAATGAAGATTCGGATGCAGAAAGCTTGTTGGGGAAGCTTTCAGCGTGCACGCCATGGGACGAGTGCAGGGAGCGAGACTGAGTCGAGGGAGGAGCTGGGCTTTGCTGGGCCACAGTGAGGGTCTCAGTCCCTTTCATCAGGATCTTGGGCACTGGGATGATCCTTCATAGTTGACCTGAGCTGGACAAGGAGACCTGGGTTTTATAGTCCCTCCTTGACCAGTCGTGGAATGCAGGCCCTCCCTAAGACGTATACATGACCTTGGACAAGGCTACTTTCTTCAAGGAAATGCTATTCCTAGATTAGACTGACAGCTGAGGGCAACAGAGAACATCTTCCTGGTTGTGCAGCACAGAGTACTCAACCGTGAGGTTTTTAAGTGCAAGGACTGCACCTTTTTCATTTCTGTATTCCCTCCAGCTAGCATCATGCCTGCTGCAAAGAGAATCTGAAATACGAGTTTTGGAAAATTCACCTAGTTGAAACATCCCTAGTTTGTTAATAATCTGTTCAATATACACTGGAAGTATGTTTCACGGTCCCACTTATTAGACTTTTACTTAACAAATTAATATTGACCACTAATTATATACCTGACTCTCTTTTAGACAGTTGGAATGGTACAGTTCATAAAACAAGCAGACTCCTACTTTCATAGATGAAAACAGAAATACACATGTGTATATACATACTAAAGATAAATATAACATATATATCTATGTGTGCATACATACATATATGTGTATGAGTGTGGATATGTATACACATATAAATTATGTACATATATTTTAGTAAAAGTGCTTTATTTCCTCTTGTGTTAGCTTTATAGCTTGTTTCACAAAGTTAGGGAGTGCATATATGCAAAGAGAAAATGAAACTGTAGGACTGGGTGAAGAGTATCAGATTTTGAGGGTAGAACTTGGGGGCCAGTTGCAATTTTAAAATAGAACAGTCAAGCTATATCTCATGGAAAGGGGCATTTGAGCAACAACCTGGAAAAGATGTGAGAAAGAGCCATTCCAAGCGAGGGGACAACTAATGTAAAATCATAAGGGAGAGCGGTGCTAATGAGATGTTTCAGAACAGCAGAGTCCTGTGTGTGGAAAAAACAGCAAGTACGG
Source organism: Dama dama (assembly GCF_033118175.1). Lineage (NCBI taxonomy): Eukaryota > Metazoa > Chordata > Mammalia > Artiodactyla > Cervidae > Dama > Dama dama. The sequence continues at coordinate 74,614,280 of NC_083713.1, forward strand.
GGAAAGTGGTAAGAAAAAAGAGGTTGGATAAAGCAAAAGGAGACTAAGCTAAGTAAGGCCTTGTAGACACTGGGAACTTTAGGTTTTACTCTGCATCACTGTAGGTTTACAAGAGAACACTCATTGAATGCTAATGTTATACTGTGCAGTGTGCTGAGCACTTTATCTGTGTTCATGTGGTTTTTAGTCCTCACAAAAACTCTTTGTATAGATAGTTCATTAGTGAGCACACTTGGTTTTAAAGAAGTTGACCAACTCACCCAAGGTCAAGTAGATGGTAAGTTATGAGGACCCCTATATACTGAACTGTAGCATCATCCTTATTCCCAACTGAATGGCTTCTGTTTGGTTTTGTAGCATCCAACTATATGAAAAGATCTGCACACACAATTCAAACTCCCACTGCTATCTAAGGGTAAACTGATAAAATGTCTTAACAGTTAATCAGCTAATAGAAAGTACATTTATATTCAACTAAGAACATTCTGTCATCGTTTGCCGTATTTTCACCATCCAATGAACACTTGTGCTTCCATGTTGCAGATTGGATTGTCTGGAAAGGCCTTTGAGAATAGATACTGTGAAAAGTGGAGGAGTGAAAGGGGTGTAGCCAGAAGGGAAGTCGGTCCCAAGGCAGCCCCAGTGACAGCCTTGACTGACCTTCCAGAAAGTCGGGGAGCTTGAACGGCTCAGCAGACTTGGCCATGGTGGTCGGGTCTTTGTTCTCCTATATCAACCCAACGTTGGCTGTGAGTCTTTGAAGGAGGGGAGGGAGCAGAGCACACCTTACAAGTTTACCACAATCCACAGTATACAAGAAAAAGCTCTGAGTTGTCCTAGTTGCTACAGGAGAAATACCAGCAGATTTCTAAGCATGGTCTTGATGATGCTGGAGACGTGACTTCATCCTCATGAGAAAAGAAGCAACAGGAAAACACAAATCTACTGGCATTTCCCTACATTACTTGAACAGAGACATATTGGGTCTGTGTCTGTGAATTTAAAGTTAATGAGATTTTTAAAATTGCTGCTATAGTTTTTACTCTGAAAAGATTCACAAATATTCTTTTGAGAAAAGAAAAACCTAGAATTGTGTAGTCTCACATACTGGGGTGCTTTTTGCTTTTTTTTTTTTTTTAAAGAGAGAAGTAGAGACTAGGAAATGTGACATAAGAGAATGTAACACTTTCCCCATTTTTCCCTCCCCATTCACACTCGCCTCACCTTTTCCTTTCATGGTTGCTGAGGCTCTAGTTAGTCATTTGCTGCAGGAAGGGCAAGGATCCCACGGTCAAAGGGCACTATCTCTCTGCTGCCAGGTGAATGATGATGAGATATTACTGTTCCCACCAGCTTTGATGAGCAAAAAAGAGAGCTCATCTTAAAGTCATTTTCATCCCCAGAATTTTCTTTCTTTCTCTCCTACAGAGACAAGAGTGGTATTTTTTGCATTTTATGGCTTTATATTTTTTTTTAATGTTCCCAAGTAAGCCAAACTCAAAGGACAAACAGTCAAATTCCTTTGTTTTTTGTAATTTGTAAGGAAATTAGACTGTGTCTCACCACGATTTTATCAATCTCTTCACCCAGGAAAGTCACTAATGGAATTAACACTGAGTTCATGATAAAAGAGTGCCATGGTTTTGTCTGTTAATTAGCATATTAGCATGGATGATCATGCACACCTGAAAATAAGGGTGCTATTTTGCATTGTCTGATTTTCTGAGAAAGCAGTGACTTGTATTTTTATTTAAACTCTGTGTAATTTTTAGCGACATTTAGAAAAATTAATTGTATTTTCCAGATTCTGAAATCTGTTAAACCACATGCCCTACTGTTCCACAGCCTTCCTCATCTCAGAACTGCCCACTCAAAAATCCTACAGGATGTATCCTATCAATCCCTGAATGTGCAGAAAAAAGCCTAACTCTTAGCTGTATTAATGACTTGAAAATTATACTTTTCTTGTAATTCTCATTGATATGTAAATCTTCTAAGGTATTTGAAACAAGATATTTTACTTAACTTTCTCCATTATTTAACACAGTAGGAGACAAAATAGATTCTCCAATCTCTGAGATTATTAGGAAATAAGGGCTTCTAGAACTTCATCAACAACATAGGACCAAAGATTGTACTCAGCTAAGACACACAGGAGTATGTCAAGGCTGCATGTTGTCACCCTGCTTATTTAACTGATATGCAGAGTACATTATGCAAAATGCTGGGCTGGATGAGGCACAAGCTGGAGTCAAGATTGCCAGGAGAAATATCAATAACCTCGGATATGCAGATGACACCACCCTTATGGCAGAAAACGAAGAAGAACTAAAGAGCCTCTTTTTTTTTACTTAATTTATTGTTTCAATAAGAAGGATAATTGCTTTACAGAATTTTGTTGTTTTCTATCAACCTCCAACATGAATCAGCCATAGGTATACATATATCCCCTCCCTCCATTCTCCCACCCCATCCCACCCCTCTAGGTTGATACAGAGCCCCTGTTTGAGTTTCCTGAGACATACAGCAAATACCTGTTGGCTTTCTATTTTACATATGGTAATGTAAGTCTCCATGTTACTCTTTCCATACATCTCACCCTCTCCCCATGTCCATAAGTCTGTTCTCTATGTCTGTTTCTCCATTGCTGCCCTTTAAATAAATTCTTCAGAATCATTTTTCTAGATTCTGTATATGTGCATTAAAATACAATATTTACTTTCTCTATCTGACTCACTTCACTCTATATAATAGTTTTGGGTTTATCCACCTCATCAGAACTACCTCAAGTGTGTTCCTTTTTATGGCTGAGTAATAGTCCATTGTGTATATGTACCACAGTTCTTCATCCATTCATCTGTTGATGGACATCTAGGTTGCTTCCATGTTCTAGCTATTGTAAATAGTGCTGCAGTGGACAATGGGATACACGTGTCTTTTTCAACCCTGGTTTCCTCAGGGTATATGCCTATGAGTGGGATTACTAGGTCATATGGTGGTTTTATTCCTAGTTTTTAAAGGAATCTCCATACCGTCTTCCATAGTGGCTGTATCAATTTACATTCCCATCAACAGTGCAAGAGTGTTTCCTTTTCTCCACACCCTCTCCAGCATTTATTTTTTTGTAGATGTTTTGATGATGGCCATTCTGACCAGTGTGAGGTGATAGCTCATTGTGGTTTTGATTTGCATTTCTCTAATAATGAGCAATGTTGAGCATCTTTTCATGTGCTTATTAGCCATGTGTATGTCTTCTTTGGAGAAATGTCTGTTTAGGTCTTTTCCCTACTTTTTGATTCGGTTGTTTGCTTTCCTGGTATTGAGTTGTATGAGCTGCTTGTATATTTTGGAAATTAACCCTTTGTCAGTTGCTATTATTTTCTCCCATTCCGAGGGTTGTCTTTTCACCTTGCTTATAGTTTCCTTTGCTGTGCAAAAGCTTTTAAGTTTAATCAGGTCCCACTTGTTTACTTTTGTTTTTATTTACATTACTCTAGGAGGTGGGCCATAGAGGATCTTGCTTTGATTTATGTCATGGAATGTTCTGCCTATGCTTTCCTCTAAGAGTTTTATAGTTTCTGGTGCTACATTTAGGTCTTTAATCCCTTTTGAGTTTATGTTTGTGTATATTGTTAGGAAGTGTCCTAATTTCATTCTTTTACATGTAGCTGTCCAGTTTTCCCAGCACCATTTATTGAAGAGGCTCTTTGCTCCTTGTATATTCTTGCCTCCTTTGTTGAAAGTAAGGTACCCATAGGTGCATGGGTTTGTTTCTGGGCTTGCCATCTTGTTCCATTGGTCTATATTTCTGTTTCTGTGCCAGCACCATACTGTCTTGATGACTGTAGCTTTGTAGTATAATCTGAAGTCAGGAAGCTTGATTCCTCTGGCTCCATTCTTTTTTCTCAAGACTTCTTTGGCTATTCATGGTCTTTTGTGTTTCCATATGAATTTTGAACTTTTTTGTTCTAGTTCTGTGAAAAATGCCATTGGTAATTTGATAGGGATCACATTGAATCTGTACATTGCATTTGGTAGTATAGTCCTTTTCACAATATTGATTCTTCCTACCCAGGAACTTGGAATATCTCTCCATCTGTTTATGTCATCTTTGATTTCTTTCATCAGTGTCTTACAATTTTCTGTGTACAGTTCTTTTTTCTCCTTAGGTAAGTTTATTCCTAGATATTTAATTCTTTTTGTTGCAGTGGTGAAGGATTGATTCCTTAATTTCTCTTTCTGATTTTTCATTGTTAGTATATAGAAACTGCAGGTGATTTCTGTGTATTGATTTTGTGTCCTGCAACTTTGCTAAATTCACCGATTAGCTCTAGTAATTTTCTGATACTATCTTTAGGGTTTGCTATGTACAGTATCATGTCATCTGCAAACAGTGAGATCTGTATTTCTTCTTTTCCGATCTGGATTCCTTTTATTTCTTTCTCTTCTCTGATTGCTGTAGCTAGGACTTCCAGAACTATGTTAAATAATACTGGTGAAAGTGGGCACCCTTGTCTTGTTCCTGAGCTTAGGGGGAATGCTTTCAGTTTTTAATCATTGAGAATGTTTGCTGTAGGTTTATCATATATGGCCTTTATTATGTTGAGGTAGGTTCCTTCTATGCCCGTATTTTGAAAAGTTTTAATCATAAATCAGTACTGAATTTTGTCAAAGGTTTCTTCTGCATCTATTGAGATTATCATATAGTTTTTAGCTTCCAATATGTTAATATGCTCACATTGATTGATTTGCATGTACTGAAGAATCCTTGAATTCCTGGAATAAACCCAACTTGATCCTGGTGTACGAGCTTTTTGGTGTGTTGCTGAATTCTGTTTGCTAAAATTTTGCTGAGAATTTTTGCATTTATGTATATCACTGATATTGGCCTGTAGTTTTCTTTTTTGTGTGTGTTGTCTTTGTCTGGTTTTGGTTTCACGGTGATGGTGGCCTCATAGAATGAGTTGGAAGTGTTCCTGCCTCTGTAATTTTTTGAAAGACGTTTAGAAGGATAGGTGTTAGCTCTTCTCTATATGTTTGATAGAATTCTCCTGTGAAGCCAATTTGGTCCTGGGCTTTTGTTTTTTTGGGAGATTGTTGATCACAGCTTCAGTTTTAGTGGTTGTAAATGGATTGTTCATAATTTCTATTTCTTCCTGGTTGTCTCGGAATATTGCACTTTTCTAAGAATCTGTCCATTTCTTCCAGGTTATCCATTTTATTTCCAAATAGATGTTCATAATAGCCTCTTATAATCCTTTGTATTTCTTCATTGTATGCTGTAGCTTCTCCTTTTTCATTTCTAATTTTGTTGATTTGATTCTTCTCTCTTTTTTCTTGATGACTCTGGTTAAAGGTCTGCCAGTTTTGTTTATCTTCTCAAAGAACCAGATTTTAGTTCTATTAATCTTTACTATTTTTTCTTTCATTTCTTTTTCATTTATGATTTCTTTCCTTTTACTAATTTTTTGTTGTTATTGTTGTTCTTTTTCCAAAATTTTAGGTGTAAACTTAGGCTGTCTATTTGGTGTTTTTCTTGTTTCTTGAGCTAGGATTGTATTGCTATAAACTTCCCCCTTAGGACTGCTTTTGCTGCATCCCACAGGTTTTGAGTTGTCGTTTTTCATTGTCATTTATTTCTAGAAATTTTTTATTTCCCTTTTGATTTCTTCAGTAACCTGTTGGTTATTTAGAGTGTGTGGTTTAATCTCCATGTGTTTATGTTTCTTACAGTTTTTTTTTCCTTGTAATTGATATCTATTCTCACAGCATTGTGGTTGGAGAAGATGCTTGATATGATTTCAATTTTCTTAAATTTACTGAGGTTTGATTTGTGACCCAAGATATGGACTATCCAGGAGAATGTTCCATGTGCACTTGAGAAGAAGGTGCATTTTTCTGGATTTGGATGGAATGTCCTGAAAATATCTAATGTGTCATTTAAGATGTATTTCCTTATTAATTTTCTGTTTTGATGATCTGTCCATTGGTGTGAGTGGGGTGTTAAAATCTCCTACTATTATTGTGTTAGTGTCAATTTCCCCTATTATGTCTGTTAGTGTTTTTCTTATGTATTGAGGTGCTCCTATGTTGGGTGCATAGATATTTACAATTGTTATGTCTTCCTCTTGGATTGATCCCTTGATCATTATGTAGTATCCTTCCTTATTTCTTGTAATCTTCTATATTTTAAGGTCTATTTTGTCTGATATGAGGATTTCTACTCCAGTTTTCTTTTGCTTTCCATTTGCATGGAATATATTTTGCCATTCACTCACTTTCAGTCTATATGTGTCTTGAGGTCTAAAGTGGGTTTCCTGTAGACAACATATATAGGGGTCTTATTTTTGTATCCATTCAGCCAGTCTGTGTCTTTTGGTTGGAGCATTTAATCTATTTACATTTAAAGTAATTATTGATACATATGTTCCTATTGTCATATTCTCAGTTGTTTTGGGTTAATTTTCTAGATCTTTTTTCTTCTCTTGTATTTCTTGATTATATAAGTCCCTTTAACATTTATTGTAAAGATGGTTTGGTGGTACTGAATTCTCTTAACTTTTGCTTGTCTGAAAAGCTTTTAATTTCTCCATCAATTTTGGATGAGATCCTTTTCAGGTACAGTAATCTTGGTTGTAGATTTTTCCCTTTCAGTACTTTAAATATATCCTGCCTTTCCCTTCTGGCCTGCAGAGTGTCTGATGAAAGATCAGCTGTTATGCATACGGGGTTTCCCTTGTATGTTGCTGGTTGCTTCTCCCTTGCTGTTTTTAATAGTCTTTCTTTGTGTTTAGTCTTTGTTCAGTTCGGTTCAGTTTAGTCACTCAGTTGTGTCTGACTCTTTGCGACCCCATGGACTGCAGCATGCCAGGCTTCCCTGTTCATTGCCAACTCCTAGAGTTTCCTCAAACTTATGTCCATAAATTCAGTGATGCCATCCAACCATCTCATCCTCTGGCAGCCTCTACTCCTCCTGCCCTCAATCTTTCCCACATCAGGGTCTTTTCAAATCAGTCAGCTCTTCACATCAGGTGACCAAAGTATTGGAGTTTCAGCTTCAGCATCAGTCCTTTCAATGAACACCCAGGACTGATCTCCTTTAGGATGGACTGGTTGGATCTCCTTGCAGTCCAAGGGACTCTCAAGAGTCTTCTCCAACACCACAGTTCAAAGCATCAATTCTTTGGTCCTCAGCTTGCTTTATAGTCCAACTCTCCCATCCTTACATGACTACTGAAAAAACCATAGCCTTGACTAGATGGACCTTTGTTGGCAAAGTGATGCCTCTGCTTTCTAATATGCTGTCTAGGTTGGTCATAACTTTCCTGCCAAGGAGTAAGCATCTTTTAATTTCATGGTTGCAATCACCATCTGCAGTGATTTTGGAGGCCCCCAAAATAAAGTCTGACACTGTTTCCACTGTTTCCCCATCTATTTGCCATGAAGTGATGGGAGTGGATGCCATGATCTTAGTTTTCTGAATGTTGAGCTTTAAGCCAACTTTTCATTCTCCTCTTTCACTTTTATCAAGAGGTTGTTTAGTTCTTCTTCACTTTCTGCCATAATGGTGGAGTCTTCTGCATATCTGAGGTTATTGATATTTCTCCCAGCAATCTTGATTCCAGCTGTGCTTCATCCAGTCCTGCGTTTCTCATGATGTACTATGCATATTAGTCTTTGTTAGTTTGATTATTATGTGTCTTGGTGTGTTTCTCCTTGGGTTTATCCTGTATGGAACTCTTTGGAGTGCTTCTTGGACTTGATTGACTATTTCCTTTTCCATCTTAGGGAAATTTTTAACTATAATTTCCTCAAAAACATTCTTATACCCTTTCTTTTTCTCATCTTATTCTGAGACCCCTATTATTTGAATGTTGTTGTGTTTGATATTGTTCCAGAGGTCTCTGAGACTATCCTCAGTTCTTTTCATTTTTTTTACTTTATTCTGCTCTTCAGATTTTATTTCCACCATTTTATCTTCTAGCTCACTGATTCATTCTTCTGCTTCAGCTGTTCAGCTATTGATTCTTCTAGAGTATTTTTAATTTCAGTAATTGTGTTGTTTGTCTCTGCATGTTTATTCTTTAATTCTTCTAGGTCTTTGTTAATTGAGTCTTGCATTTTCTTCATTTTGCTTTCAAGGTTTTTGATCATCTTACTTTCAGTATTCTGAATTCTTTTTCAGGTAATTTGCCTATTTTGTTTTCATTTATTTGGATTTCTGTGTTTCTAGTTTGTTCCTTCATTTGTGTAGCATTTCTCTGCCTTTTCATTATTATTATTATTATTATTTTTAACTGATTGTGTTTGAGGTCTCCTTTTCTCAAGCTTCAGGGTTGAATTCTTTCTTCCTTTTGGTTTCTGCCCTCTAAGGTTGGTCCAGTGATTTGTGTAAGCTTCTTATAGGGTGAGATTTGTGCTGAGTTTTTGTTTGTTTGTTTTTCCTCTGATGGGCGAAGCTGAATGAGGTGGTAATCCTGTCTGCTGATGATTGGGTTTGTATTTTTGTTTTGTTTATTGTTTAGATGAGGTGTCCTTCAGAGGGTGCTATTGGTGGTTGCGTGATGCCAGGTCTTGTATTACAGTGGTTTCCTTTGTGTGGGTTCTCACTATTTGATACCCCTTAGGGTTAGTTCTCTGGTAGTCTAGAGTCTTGAAGTCGGTGTTCCCACTCCAAAGGCTCAGAGCTTGATCTTGAGTTTTGCATGGGTCTAAGGAAATAGCAACCCATTCCAGTACCCTTGCCTGGAAAATCCCATGGATGGAGAAGCCTGGTAGGCTACAGTCCATGGGGTCGCAAAAAGTCAGACACGACTGAAAGACTTCACAAGAGCCTCTTGGTGAAAGTGAAAGAGGAGAGTGAAAAAGTTGGCTTAAAACTCAACACTCAGAAAACTAAGATCATGGCATCCAGTCCCATCACTTCATGGCAAATAGATGGGGGAACAGTGGAAACAGTAAGAGACTTCATATTTGAGCTCCAAAATCACTGCAGATGGTGACTGTAGCCACGAAATTAAAAGAAACTTTCTCCTTGGAAGGAAAGCTATGATCAACATAGACAGCATATTAAAAAGCAGAGACATTACTTTGCCAACAAAGATCCATCTAGTCAAGGCTATGGTTTTTCCAGTAGTCATGTATGGATGTGAGAATCGGACTCTAAAGAAAGCTGAGCACTGAAGAATTGATGCTTTTGAACTGTGGTGTTGGAGAAGACTCTTGAGAGTCCCTTGGACTGCAAGGAGATCAAACCACTCAATCCTTATGGAAATCAGTCCTGGATATTCATTGGAAGTACTGATGCTGAAGAGGAAACTCCAATCCTTTGGCCAGCTGATTCGAACAACTGATTCAGTAGAAAAGATCCTGATGCTGGGAAAGATTGAAAGCAGAAGGACAAGGGGCTGACAGAGGATGAGATGGTTGGATGGCACTATTGACTTAATGGAGATGAGTTTGAGTAAGCTCTGGGAGTTGGCATTGAACAGGGAAGCCTGGCTTCCTGCAGTCCATGGGCTCCCAAAGAGTCAGGCATGGCTGAGCGACTGAACTGAACTGAACTAAAGACACACAGACTGGGAAAGTTTTCATTAAGTGCCTGAGAATCTGCCTGCAATACAGGAGATGCTGGTCTGATCCTTGTATGGGGAAGATGTCCTGGAAAAAGAAATGGCAACCCAACCCATTATTCTTGCCTGGAGGATCCCATGGACAGAGGATCTTGGTGGGCTACAGTTCAAAGGGTCTCAAACAGTCAGACACAATTGAACAATGTTAGCTCCCAGGAAACCCAGAAAACACTAAGAGAAACAAAATCTCTACATGATTCACAGCTAACTAGAAAAATTTATATGAATATATAGAGATATTAGGTACCTTGGGAAGAGTTTATTATGTTCATTTGCCTGTTGATTGAAACATTTATTCATTTACTCAATAGTCAAATATCAATCAAATGTCTGTTGGGCTCCATGTATTAAAAATACAGATATTAAAAACTCAGACCCTGTCTTGGCCACAGGAATATTCAGCAAAGGAAACAACTGTATAACACAATAATCTAAGGGCTTCCCTGCAAGTGCACCCAAAGAAATATGAGAGGATATGGGCTGGAGACCAAGCTCAGACTAGCAGCTATGGAAGATTTTTTTTTTCCTTTGGCAAGAATTTCATGTAACCTCAAGCTTGAAGTATAGTATAAATAAGCCAGGAGGCTCAGACTTAACATGAGGGTGGAAGGGGAGGTGAATCAGGGTTGGACAATGGAGAGAAAAAACAGTACATGAAGAGGTACCAGGTGGCTGGATTGGGAAACCACAAGAAATTCAAGATGGTGGCAGGAGAAATGATGGTGCTGGAACCAGTGAGAGGTGATCTGGAGGAGGAAGGCAAAGACTTCATCATCAGAATCTTAAACCCTACCCAGAATTTTGGGCTTTATTCTGAAGACAATAAAGAGCCACAGAAAGCAGGAGAAGTTGTATGAACATTTCTGCTTTACAACTGGGACTATACACAGGGGTTTCAAATCCATGAGGATCATGAAATTCAATGAAAAGTCCCAGACTACCAAGTTATTTTTGTGAAATAGAATCAAGTAGAATGGAAAAGAAAACTTTAAAATGTAGTGTAAGTAGTATAAGTAAGTATTGCTTTGTGAAATGTGGGTATTATAATAGATCACAAAGTAAGCTTTTCTTAAAGAAGGCTGTGGTCAAAATAATTTGGGAAGTAGTGTTTTAGAAAGATAATTTCAGCAGCTGAAGGCAATCAGACCAGATAGGAGATTGTTATTATAACCAATAATAAATGTGGGAAAAAGATGGGCTGTTCAGAATCTGTAAGACCATGGAAAGGACTGGCATTTCATTTCTCTGACATTTCTGAAATAGGTAAAGCCACCGGACTTTCTACTTTACACACCTGAAATAAGAACAGCTCCCTCTTTGTATCCAACACTGCTTTTGTGATTTTTCTCCACTTGAGGTGATATCATCCCTTGTTTCTTCATGAAAAATTCATTATTCAAATGACAGTTAAAATTAAGCTTTTTCCATGAAATATCCCAAGTCTCTCCATCTAGACATAACCCAGGATCAATCCTTTCTCTTTTGTCACAGTCACTGAGGCAACTTGTTCCATGGATCACTTTTTATCACTTTCCAGCCTGTTATCTGTTCTTCACTATAACTGATGGTATTTGGAAATGGATTGTTTTATTGTTGGCCTTTTTATTTCTTCTTCATCTTCTCTCTTATAGAATGTTAGATGCTTGAGGGCAGGGTGGAGACCTCCTGTTCACTGTCTACAGGACTAGAAGAGAGGCTGAGAGTGGTGAAGGACTGAATAAAAGGCTTTTGAATGAAGCAGTGAATGAACAAGTCTCTTACTAACCTGAAAGAGCCTGAGGTAGAATTGGTGTGTGACGGGCACGTGATTCCACATTTACTTCATCATCACACCCCAGCATCCTCATTCTGGTTCCTGTAGCCCCCATTCCACCAAACTGTTTCTTTAAATAGAAAAGACAGAAAGAGTGAACGCCAATGTTAATATTAAGTAGATTCCATTTTGAAAATTTTATTTGGTTTAAAAATAAACTGTGCTCATATTCTTACTCCCCGCTAAATGATTGCATATATAATACATATCTCACTTCTATTATATTTACAGAGCAGCAGTGTCTTTTATTCTGTGACTTTGGGAAATTTTCCCAATGTGAATTCAATGAGTCAATGGGGGGAAGAAGGGCCCATATGTTTTAGAGTGTCCCAAGGGGACAATGCTGTTGATGGTTCCAGGATTTCTGTCTCAGTAGTTTCTGGGAAGGTCTTCAACCCCTTAGTCACTTTTTCTTTTTCTTGTTTATTTCTAAGAAGCAAGCCAACAGAAGAACATGTTGAGTGGAGAACATTTAATTATAGGCTGTGGCTTTTTTGAATTAGAATAATTAGTATTTTACCAAACATTTCACAATGCTCTTGTTTTTAAGGCTGACAACACTTCCTAATTTAAAAGTCAAACAAACCTAGCTTCTATGCAGTGAATAAATAAGTTTGCTACTTAACCTTTTGTGCTCCATCTGTTGAGAGTTTTTAGAAACCTGGCTTAAGGAGTAGGCCTTCCCTGGTGGCTCAGTCAGTAAAGAATCTGTCTGCAGTGCAGGAGACCTGGGTTTGATCTCTGGGTTGGGACGATCCCCTGGAGAAGGGCATGGCAACCCACTCCAGTATTCTTGCCTGGAGAGTCCCATGGACAGAGGTGCCTGGTGGGCTGCAGTCCACGGGGTCACAAAGATTTAGATACGACTGAGCAACTGACACACACACATTCGACAGGGTTTCAGCAAAACAAGGAGATCCCTGAAAAGTCAAGTGCAGGCTAAAATCCGAGGCTTGTCAGCACTGAGACACAGGTGCACTAAATCTAGAGTCCATGCTAATGACTGATGGAAAAATTTAAATGACTGTGTAAGCTGACCATATACAATGACCCAGATCTCCCTTTGGGTTGATCACTATTATATGATATCATAGTGAGGTTTAGAAGGGGAAAACAATTATTAAAATCCAGAGATCTGGACTCCAGTTACTTTTTACTATGAATTAGTTGTACAATAACTAGAGGACTCTAACCAAACCAAACTGAATTAGAGGATGTTAGGGAAGCAAAATAATTATCCCCATACTCTTCTAGGTTCGTGACTGAGACATCATCTGTAATAAAAGACATATTGTCAGGAGAAAAACAGCAAGTTTAATAACACATGTACCTCCTATATACATTGGAGATACCCAGGAAAACTGAGTTATCCCTGATGGCCCAAGTCACCATCTCCAACAAAAAACATAAGAAGGCAAAGCAAAGTAAACAAGGGTGTGGCTGTTTTTGCAGATTTAAGTACTAGCCCTCTCCTTGATGAGAATTTCTGGAAGTTGAGAGTCATTCTGTTAATGGTATAGAAAAGAAGAAAGAAAGAAAGTGAAGTCATTCAGTTGTGTCCGACTCTTTGTGACTCCGTGGACTGTAGCCTACCAGACTTCTCTGTCTATGGAATTCTCCAGCTGAGAGTACTGGAGTGGGTTGCCATTTCCTTCTCCAGGGGATCTTCCTGACCCAGGGATCAAACCTGGGTCTCCCACATTGCAGGCAGATGCTTTAACCTCTGAGCCACCAGGGAAGCTTAGAAAAGAAGACACCCTTACATGTGGAGACTTGCTTTATAAATGCAAATGTTTCTTGAAAAGGATACCTTGGTTCCCTTTATAGAACTTTCCAAAAATAATCAGTGGGAAAGGGAAGAATTGGGAGTCTGTGATTAGTAGATGCAAACTATTATATACAAAATGAGGTCCTACTGTATAGCTAGAGGAACTATATTCAATATCCTGTAATAAACCATAATGGTAAAGAATATGAAAGAGAATGTATGTACATGTAGCAATGAATTACTTTGCTACACAGCAGAAAATCACACAACACTGTAAATCATATGTAATGTTTTCAATAATATTTTTAAAAAATCAGTCTAAAATAATCTTTATGCCAAAGAGGAATATTTTGCTGTAACTGATTCCAAAATCTTGTTCTCTATGTACCATTGCCAAACAGTAATACAGAGACACAGTTATGGAGGAGAGAGTGGCTTTATTACTTTGCCAGGCAAAGGGGAACGCAGTAGTCTAGCACCTCAAGAACTGTGCATACCTCCTTGGTAAATGTTGTTGTTCAGTCACTAAGTATTGTCTGACTTTTGTGACCCCATGGACTGCATCATGCCAGACTCCTCTGTCCTCTACTATCTCCTGGAGTTCACTCAAATTCATGTTCACTGAGTTGGTGATGTTATCTACTCATCTCATCCTCTGTCATCCTCTTCTCCTGCTTTCAGTCTTTCCCAGCATCAGGGTCTTCTCCAAGTGAATTGGCTCTTTCCATCAGGTGGCCAAAGTATTGGAACTTCAGCTTCAGCATCAGTCCTTCCAATGAATATTCAGGGTTGATTTCCTTTAGGATTGACTGGCTTGATCTCCTTGCAGTTCAAGGGACTTTAAGGAGTTTTCTCCAAAACCATGATTTGAAAGCATCAGTTCTGCAGCATTGAGGTGGAAAAACCATAGCTTTGACAATATGGATCTTTGTTAGCAAAGTGATGTCTCTGTTTTTTAATGCGCTGTCTTGCTTTGCATAGCTTTCCAAGGAGCACACATCTTTTAATTTCGTGGCTACAGTCACCATCCACAGTGATTTTGGAGCCCAAGAAAATAAAATATACCACTATTTCTACTTTTCCCCCTTCTCTTTGCCATGAAGTGGTGGCACGGGATGCCATGATTTTAGTTTTTTTTAATGTTGAGTTTCAAGTCCGCTTTTTCACTCTCCTCTTTCACCTTCATCAAGGTGCTCTTTAGTTCCTCTTTATTTTCTGTCATTAGAGGAGTGTCATCTGCATATCTGAGGATTTTGATATTTCTCCTGGCAATATCAGGATTACAGCTTGTGATTCATCCATCTCAGCATTTTGCATGATGTACTCTGCATGTAAGTTAAATAAGCGGGGTGACAATGTACAAATTTGTACCCCTTTCCCAAGTTTGAGCCAGTCTATTGTTCCATGTCCAGTTCTAACTGTTGCTCCTTGACCTGCATACGTGCTTCTCGGGAGACAGACAAGGTGATCTGGTGCATGCAGGCATGCTTAGTTTCTCAGTCCTGTCCAACTCTTTCCAAGCCTATGGGCCATGGCCTGCCAGGCACCTCTGTCCATGGGATTCTCCAGGGAAGAATATTGAAGTGAGCTCCCTTTCCTACTCCAGTAGACCTTTCTGACCCAGGGACTGAACCAGAGTCTTCTGCACCCCCTGCATTGTCCAGCTGATTATTATTTTTTTTTTTTACCACTGAGCCACCTAGGTAACCATACCCTGGTGAATAAGAAGAGGTTATATATTCAGGCAGGGTTTTTTGATAAGGATCAAGGCTTGTGACAATCTTTCATTCTTCCTTCTTGTGTAAAGTTTCTAAAGAGTGAAGTTGCTGAGAAGACTAGTTGGTCTTCCCATATTGATGAGTCTCTCTGGTCCCTTTAATCTTGCCCTAGGTGGTTTGTTACTGCTCCTCCCTTGATTACCAAATGTACTACCCTTTGGAACGCTGAGAAGGTCATGGAAGCTGGAGTTTTGCCTATAAGAAATAGGGGACAAAAAAGCCTCCATGCCCAGGAACCCCACAGGGCTCTGCCCAGCATCACAATCAATTCTGCTCCCCTTCAAGGAACTAATGACAAATTTGAGATTAAATCCTATGTCTGCTGCTTACCATCTTTGTAATCCAACTTTCTGCTGATGCTAGGGCTGTGTTACCTCCTTGTATTTTGTCCTGAGGCCAAACTGTGGTAAGAGTAATGATGACCTCCTCTAGAAGGACTTATACCAGCGTGCCATGCCTCCCATGACTGTTGCAGTCAGTGTCCCTGACACTATGGCTGGCCACTGTCAACCCATGCCTCCTCTGGAGACTTGCAAATGCTCACAGTCAAGTTTGACTCAGTCTCTTGTGCAGTCAGTACTCCTTTATCCTGGGTCCTGGTGCACACAAAGTTTTATTTGTGCCCTCCAAGAGTCTATGTTTCCCTAGTCCTGTGGAAGATCTGTAATCAATACCACTGGACTTGAAATTTCATACAAAGACAGGCACAATAAAGACCAGACATGGTATAGACCTAACAAAAGGAAAAGATATTAAGAAGAGCTGGCAAGAATACTCAGAAGAGCTATACAGAAAAGATCTTAATGACCCAGATAACCAGGATGTTGTGATCAGTCTAGGGCCAGACATCCTGGAATGTGAAGTCAAGTGGGTCTTAGGAAGCATCACTAAGAACAAAGTTAGTGAACAAAGCTATATGATGAAATTTCAGCCAAGCTACTTCAAATCCTAAAAGATGATGCTGTGAAAATGCAGCACTCAATATGCCAGCAAATTTGGAAAGCTCAGCAGTGGCCACAACTGGAAAAGGTCAGTTTTCATTCCAATCCCAAAGAAGGACAAGGACAAAGGATGTTCAAACTACCACACAATTGCACTCATTTCACATACTAGCAAGGTAATGCTCCAAATCCTTCAATCTAGGCTTTAACAGTATGTGAACTGAGAACTTACAGATGTTCAAGCTGGATTTGGAAAAGGCACAGGAACCAGAGATCAAATTGGCAGCATCCCTTGGATCATAGAAAAGACAAGAGAATTCCAGAAAAATATCTACTGTTTCATTGACTTTGCTAAAGCCTTTCACTGTGTGGAACACAACAAAATGTGGGAGATTCTTAAAGAGATGGGAATACCAGACCACTTTACCTGCCTCCTGAGAAACCTGTACGCAGGTCAAGAAGCAACAGTTAGAACTGAACATGGAACAACAGGCTGAGTCAAAATTCTGAAATGAGTACATCAAGGTTGTATATTGACCTGCTGCTTATTTAACTTCTATGCAGAGTACATCAGGCAAAATGCTGGACTGGATGAAACACAATCTGGAATCAAGATTGCAGGGAGAAATATCAGTAATCTCAGTTATGCAGATGACACCACCCTTATGGCAGAAAGTGAAGAGGAACCAAAGGCTCTTGATAAAGGGGAAAGAGGAAGAGGGAGTAAAAAAGCTGGCCTAAAACTCAACTTCAACTTTCAAAAAATGAAGATCCTGGCAACTTGTCCCATCACTTCATGGCAAATAGATGGGGAAACAATGGAGACAGTGACAGATTTAATTTTCTTGGGCTCCAAAATCACTGTGGATGGTGATTGCACCACGAAATTAAAAGATGCTGCTCCTTGGAAGAAAAGTTATCACAAATCTAGACAGTGTATTAAAAAGCAAAGACATTGCTATTGCTTTGCCAGCAAAAGTCCACATAGTCAAGGCTATGCCTTTTCCAGTTGTCCGGTATGTATATGAGAGCTGGACCATAAAGAAGGCTGAGCACCGAAGAATTGATGTTTTCGAACTGTGGTGTTGGAGAAGAGACTTTTGAGAGTCCCTTGGACTTCAAGGAGATCCAACCAGTCCATCCTAAAGGAAATGAACCCTTAATGTTCATTGGAAAGACTGATGCTGAAACTGAAGTTCCAATACTTTGGCCACCTGATGCAAAGAACCAATTCATTGGAAAAGACCCTGTTGTTGGGAAAGACTGAGGGCAGGAGAAGGGGGCGACAGAGAATGAGGTGGTTACATAGCATCATTGACTCAAGGGACATGAGTCTGAGCAAACTCGGGGAGATGGTAGTGGCCAGGGAAGCCTGGAGTGCTGCAGTCCATTGGGTCGCAAAGAGTCAGACACAGCTGAGTGAGCGAACAACAGCAACAGCAAATCTTTGTGATATTTTGCAAGATCCTGGTGCTTCAGTCTCAGTTTTCTCATCTGTCGAGAGAGGATGACATATGCCGGTTCAGGATGGTGTGAGAATTCACTAAAAAGTGTTATGTGGAACACCTGTGAAAAATATCAAGGGCTCAATTTTTTCTGCAAATGAACACTGGTAACCTGAAACATTACTGGGCCTAACTGGGAAAAGTTGACTGAGATCCAAAAGGGATGGAGGAAGAACCCTTAGAGGAACTGGGAAGATTCACCATGGGTAGTGACAGCAACATATTGGGAAGAGAAGTGGATTGGGAGTTGGGAAAACAATTTATTCACTCAGCACTGACACCAAATATGGGGGCTAGGGGAATGTCTTCTTTTGGACCTAACTTATCTTGATTTACAAAATCAGGAGAGTGGAGATGTTCTTTGAGGTTACTGTTGCTGGTTTGCTTTTTTTTTTTTTTTTTAGGTAGACATAGAAATAAGACCAATGCTATAAAGCAACAAAAGTATTTTTGGGGGCTTGGTTAGAAATAACAATCCAGGAGACTCAGATTTGTGTTGAAACTCAAATGTGCTCTGAGGAGAATTGAAAACCAAAGGATTTTTAAAAGAAAAAGGAGAAAGTTTTCATAAATTTCTAGAATTCTGATTCGTGTTGGTGGTCTGGAACCACTCTTGTCTATACATGACTGTTCACTGAGGCTACTGCTATGTAAGAGTTTGTTGGGTAAGCCATCTTTCAGGATGCTTTTGTGGTTTGGCCCAGTTCATGGTGCACATTCCATACAAGTGGAAATGTGCACGGACCTCACTTCCCCAGTAGCCTTTTGGCTCCATTTTTGTGCTCTGGTGCCATTATGGACTCCATTTTATTGATTCTTAACAACTCTAACAATTATCCAAATCTAAGAATAAATGGAGTAGCTACTGGTGGATATTTAAAAAGAACCCCTTAATGATTACAATTATTTAAAAAGAGAAAAATAGATTAGAATTATTAAGTCTTTGTATTTTCTCAAATGCTATTCTTTCTGTTCACAATACCCTTCCTCTCATTTTGTGCCCTAGCCAATCCATATTAAGACCAACTAACATATCACCTCTTTGGGGAAAGTTTTCCAGGGTCTCTTCCTCTAGTAAAGTCGCCCTGTTTCTGCTTTCCCTCAGGATTTTGTGCTTATGTCTATCATTGTGGCCAGTACTGGGGCAAAAATGTAATTAGAACATAATTTGTCATGATAAGAAAATCGAAACCTCTCCACAAATGGGGAATTGAAAAATCATGGAGAAGGCGCGGGTGGGATGTTTCGAGAGAACAGCATCGAAACATGTATATTATCTATAGTGAAACAGATCACCAGCCCAGGTTGGATGCATGAGACAAGTGCTTGGGCCTGGTTCACTGGGAAGACCCAGAGGGATTGGGTAGAGAGGGAGGTGGGAGGGGGGATCGGGATGGGGAATACATGTAAATCCATGGCTGATTCATGTCAATGTATGACAAAACCCACTACAATATTGTAAAGTAATTAGCCTCCAACTAATAAAAATAAATGAAAGAAAAAGAAAAAGAAAAATCATGGGTTATCCATCTGATGAGATATTTCGGAATCATTTAAAATTTTCTCCTTGAGGTGTTTTTTTTTTTTTTTTTCTTTAAGATATAAAATTGGTTTTTATAATGTTACTTGGAAAAAGAAGGTACAAAGTTGTACATACAAATGTATTTAAATTGATCAGTTTTATTGAGATATAACTGACACACAGCCCTGTATAATTTTAAGGTGTACAGCATAATGATTTGACTTACATACATCATGAAGTAATTATCACAATAATTTTAGTAAACATCCACATCCATCATATATAAACATACAATTAAAAAAAAAAAAAAGAAAAATCTTTTTCTTATGACAGCTCTTGGGATTTGTTCCCTTAACAACTTTCATACATAATATGTGCTTAGTCACTTAATAATGTCCGACTCTTTTTGACCCCATGAACAGTAGCCCACCAGGTTCCTCTGGCCATGGGATTCTCCAGACAATAATACTGGAGTGGGTTGCCATTTCCTTCTCCACATATGTAATATAGAGCAGTGCTAATTATACTTTCATGGTGTACATTACATCCCTAGTACTTTATCTTGTAACTGGAAGTTTGTACCTTTTGACTGCCTTCATCTGATTCTCCCTTCCTTGACTCCCCCACCTCTGGTAACCACATGTCTGAGCTCTTCTATAATTTTGTTTGTTTGTTGTTTGAAGTATAATTGACTTGCAACTCTATGTTAGTTCCTAGTGGACAACATATCAATATTGTATTTAAGCTGTTTTAAATATGTTTATGAAGACTTGAAAAGAAGCATATACTTTAAAATATCAGTCCATTTATTTCAAAGTGAGTAAATATGGGTAAATGTTTATTTTTTATCTCTGCTGTTCCATGCGTCCATATTTTCTAGAATGAACATTCTTATTTTTGTAATGAAAAAAATTGTTCAAAATGAAAAGTGAATACAAAAAAAATTCTGTTTTCTAATTCATGATACAATAGTGTATTTGTAATAGTTGATACTCATGCTACTCTGCATATCTAGAAGGTTACCAAGTTCCTGGAGTTTGTGCTGTAGGTAGGCATAAAAAAGCGTCTCATATGATTTCTGATGAGCAGTCTTTCTCTTTTGGAAGCTTCTGCTCTTCATCCTAGTTCAGTATCTGGTGCCACAGTCCACCCACAGGAAGACTGAACCCAGCAGACCATGAAATCACAGGATGAGCTCAGAGAATGCAGCTTGCCTAAACAAGGAGGTTGGGATTTAAAAAAAATAAAACACATACCTTACCTATGTTCTTCTCATTTCCTTGTGTTACTTCCCCTGACCCTGGCTAAAATGCTGACTCGATTGTTAGGCTTGTAGATGTGAATTCCAGCTTCTCTCTCATTTCTTACCGTCTCAATTCTGCCCTGGCCTCAGCTCATGAGTCGGTTCTTCCAGGGGCTCTGCTTTGAGAGGAACGAGGGTTCTGTGACTATAACATAACACAGCTCTGACTAGATATCAGAAAGAGAAAGAGCCATTTCATTTCAGGGTGGAGGCGTTGCACATGGCTTGGGTCAGATGCTCGGAACAGGCTAGCAAACATCAACTGTGTGACAGTGGGACTCAAGCTATTTGTGTAGTGTCCCCTCCTTCAATCATCAACCCGGGGAAACATTTCACACTAGCCCAGGCTTACCACTAGGAGTTCAAACAAAGTGGAATAAGCCTCAGGAGGCTCGTCAGGGTGTCAGCAGGCAAAGGTGGGAAGAATTAATCGCAATGTTGAGTAATATGCACAGTAATACAGTTATATGCTAGTTAGACTGAAATGTATATGTGAATTTGCCTTGAAGTGTAAGCAGATATAAAGAACTGAGTTTTAAGAGTGGTGAGAATTTATCTCCCAGACGTGGGAAAAGGGAAGAAGAGGTAGATAAAGGGGAAGATAAAAGCACTTGTGTAGTGCTTCAGATGTACAAATAGGTGTGTGTGGTGGGAGATGGTCATTCAATTGGTTAATACTTAGTGAGAACCCAGGTGTAGTAGGAGCTCTACTGGACACTCCTTTAGGCAATGGAAATCAGCATCTCAAGTTGGGCATGTATTATAGGAGAGAGAGAGAAAAAACATTAAAAGATATAACACTTGCAAGGAGGTGGAGTGCAAATTCCCACTCCTTTAGTGTGATACATAATAATTTCAAAGACTGAAATATGGAAAAGAGTGGGGAGAGAATAATTTTACAGTGGTGAAACCTGACAACCACTGCCTCAGCCTCACGGTCAAAGTCACCATCAACAGTGATGTCATGCTGACAGTATATATCCTTGATGTGATGGGATGGAAATGGCACTTTACCTCTGCTGTCTTTTTTCTCAAAACATGCGACCCCAGGCTAAAAATGAGGGGGAAAAAAAAGAACAAGCCAGAAATTTCAACAAAAAGACATGTCACATAATACATTACCAGTACTCTTGAAAACTTTAACAGTCATCCAAAGCAAGTAATGCATAAGAAATTATCAAAGCTAAGAGGAGCCTATGGAGACATAACAAATAAATGTACTCTGATACTCTAGATGGGATCCTGGACAATTAAGTGAACACTAAGGAAATCTGAATAGAACCTGGACTTTAATAGCGAACTAGTATTGTTTCACTCATTCTGACAAGTGTACTAAGTTAAGATGTTAATAATAGAGGAACCTGGATGTGTAGAATATAGAGACTTCCTTTAGCATCTTTGTAATTTTTCTATAAATCTAAAATTGTTCAGGTCAATGGATTATATGTGCTGTGAAACAAAGTAAAGTAGGGAATGGGGAGAAAGAAATTGGGGGGACAGAAGTTTCTTGGAAGGGATTGTAAGAGACTCTACCATGAGCAGGTGATAATTGTAAAAAAAAAAAAAAGCTGGAATGAAGAGGGAAGAGCATGTCAGTCCCAACAGATGGCATGTTTGAAAGGCCTTGAGGCATTCTGAACTATGCTTGGTTGGTTTTAAGAACAGAAAACAGGCAAGTTTGGACAGAGTACCAAGAACTGGTAGGAAGGTCACAAGATGAGGTAGAAGAGGACATTGAAGCTAGATTATGAAAAAGTTTAGAGGTCACAGTGGAGGATTTGAATTTGACTTGAAGTGAAATAAAACAATGTTATATGATTTGCTTCAAATATTTTCAAGATTTCACTGTCTGTTTGCATGGAGAGTAGGCAGTAGAGAGCAGAGGCAGGACATTCAGGGCACTCATTACAGTGCAGTAGATCGGTGGCGATGGGGTACCAGAGCCAGGATGGTAGTGGTGGCATTGACAAGAAGTAGTTAGGATTTGGATGTATTTGGAAGAAATATGCCATGCCAATGCATCAGACATAGCAAGAAAGGAGGGGAAAAAAGAAAGAATGCTTGTAAAATCTTTCGAGCAATTGAGTAGGTGGTGGTACTGTTTACAAAACTGAGGGAGACCTGAAGAGCAGCAGGTTTGGAGGTAAACCAGGAGTTTGAATTTTGGATGTGTGACATTTGAGAAGCACATTAGGTCTCCAACCAGACATTCACAGAAGTAGTTAAGTAGATGAATTTGGAGTACCAGGGTGAGATGAGAACTGAAATAAACATTTAGGAGTCATCAGTTTATATGAATGGTGCTTCAAGCATGAATGGCGAATTTATATAGGGAGTGGTTGTAAGTTAGAGGTGTTTGAAGACTGAGCCCTGTGGAACTCCAACATTTAAGGGTTTAGAGGAAGAGAATTTAACAAATGAATCTTCTAGGAAGGTAGAAGTAAAAGCAGGGATGATTGTATTTCAGAAACCAAGTACAGGAATTGTTTCCAAAAAGAGGGAGCAGTCTACTGTGTCAAATGCTGTGGAGGGTTAATTAAGTAAGATTAAGACTGGAGATTGGCAACTGAATTAGCTCCTTGGACAAAAATAGTTTAAGGGAATGATGGGAATAAAGACATAATTGAATAAGTTCAAGAGAGATTGCAGAATAATAAAGTGAAAACTGTTAGTATAATCAATAACATTTGCTGTCAATTTTGACAAGAAGAGGAAGCAAAAAGTATGGTAACTGGAGAATATGATTCAAAAGCAAGGTAAAGAATTATTTTTGATCAGGCTTGTATTAAGCATGATTTCAAGTTGAGAAAAACTATTCAATAAAGAAGGAATGATTGATTACCTAAAAGGAAATAGGGACAATTACAGGCACAAAATAATTTGGAGAAAAGGATAAAAGGTATTCAGATGTTACCAAGTCCAAGCTTACTCTGCTTGCTGCAAAATAGGCCAATAAATCTGGGGGACAAGGTGTTGAGGCAAGCAATATGATTTTATTCAGAAATTCAGCTGACCAAAAAGATGGCAGACTAATGTCTCGAAATAACCATCTTGTTGGGGCCTGGGTGCCAGGTTTTTTCATGGGTCAAAGATGGGGGGAGGTGAGGAAACAAAGTAAAAAGGTAATTTAACTCTTGCAAATATCTCCTAGAATGGCAAACCTCAGGCACGGAGATGTGTTAATTTCTTTCTTCTTACAGTCTAGAGGTGGATAAGGTTATGAACAAAGCTACTTTAGTTTAGCAGTCAGGCAGAGGGGGGCTG
This sequence comes from Dama dama, assembly GCF_033118175.1. Classification (NCBI taxonomy): domain Eukaryota; kingdom Metazoa; phylum Chordata; class Mammalia; order Artiodactyla; family Cervidae; genus Dama; species Dama dama. The sequence continues at coordinate 74,637,806 of NC_083713.1, forward strand.
TGTTCCCTAAGGTAAGCCTTTATGTATTCTTATAAAAAGCAGCAAAAAAAGGGTTAAAGCAAGAGGAATGAATTCACCATGGAGTCAAAATGGACTCTTTCTGGTTACAAGGATGTAAGCAGAGGGATCTACTTATATAGGGGTATGAGGAGTTAATTCATTCTATGAGAAAAATGGTTGGATGTAAGAGTGCAGATGAGATTAATGAACTTGGTGTCTTGAGACTGAAAGTAGTCTTTGTCATCTAGTTTCTCAGAAAAATGAGAAGCAAAGCCACCACCTGAAAATGAGAAAGAGGAAGGCATTTGATATTTTAAAGAGTGAAGAAAAGGTGAGAAATAGTTGTTTCGGAGAGTGGGAGAGTAAATTGGCTGGTCTAATACGTTTCCTAAGCAGAATTTAGATCACAAATGTAAAGTAAGTCCAGCTGTCAGTGCTGTGATTTCTCCAGCCACAATCATATGTATAGGTGCAGGAGAGAAGAGAAAAAGCTGGATTTAAACTAGGGTTGGGATTTTGCAAAGGATTATGATAAAATGATGGGCAAGGAAGAGAATGGCACATGCAAAGAGTGAGAATAATAACAGACCAGAGATTCTGACTAGATAAGAAAAGAAGTGATGAGCTGAAGGAATAAACCAGCTAGAATTTGGAGTTGTTAATAGATGTGATGTTGTCCTTGAATGGAAAAGCAGGTGTTGTTACCCAGAAGACGAGATGCCGTAGTTACTGGTAAGAATAAAGTCTAAGAAAAGAAAGATATAGGAAATGAGAATAGTTAAAGGAAGAAAGGTGGGGTGTCATCTAAGATGACTGGAGGAGGAGAACAAGATATTGCAAACTAAGTATTAGATAATCCTAAAAGATGATGCTGTGAAAGTGTGTATGTCAGCAAATTTGGAAAACTCAGCAGTGGCCACAGGACCAGAAAATGTCAGTTGTCACTCCAATCCCAAAGAAAGGCAATGCCAAAAAATGCTCAAACTACCACACAATTGCACTCATCTCACATGCTAGTAAAGTAATGCTCAAAATTCTCGAAGCCAGGCTTCAGCAATACGTGAACCATGAACTTCCAGTTGTTCAAGCTGGTTTTAAAAAAGGCAGAGGAACCAGAGATCAAATTGACAACATCTGCTGGATCATTGAAAAAGCAAGAGAGTTCCAGAAAAACATCTACTTCTGCTTTATTGACTATGCCAAAGCCTTTGACTGTGTGGATCACAATAAACTATGGAAAATTCTGAAAGAGATGGGAATACCAAACCACCTGACCTGCCTCTTGAGAAACCTGTATGCAGGTCAGGAAGCAACAGTTAGAACTGGACATGGAACAACAGACTGGTTCCAAATAGGAAAAGGAGTACATTAAGGCTGTATATTATCACCCTGCTTATTTAACTTCTATGCAGAGTACATTATGAGAAATGCTGGGCTGGAAGAAGCACAAGCTGGAATCAAGATTGCCAGGAGAAATATCAATAACCTCAGATATGCAGATGACATCATCCTTATGTCAGAAAGTGAAGAAGAACTAAAGAGCCTCTTGATGAAAGTGAAAGAGGAGAGTGGAAAAGTTGGCTTAAAGCTTAACATTCAGAAAACTAAGATCATGGCATCCAGTCCCATCACTTCATGGGAAATAGATGGGGAAACAGTGGAAACAGTGGCTGACTTTATTTTATTTTATTTTTGGCTCCAAAATCACTGCAGATGGTGATTGCAGCCATGAAATTAAAAGATGCTTACTCCTTGGAAGGAAAGTCATGACCAACTTAGCATATTAAAAAGCAGAGACATTACTTTGTGAACAAAGGTCCATCTAGTCAAGGCTATGGTTTTTCCAGTAGTCATGTATGGATGTCAGAGTTGGACTATAAAGAAAGCTGAGTGCCGAAGAATTGATGCTTTTGAACTGTGGTGTTGGAGAAGACTCTTGAGAGTCCCTTGGACTGCAAGGAGATCCAACCAGTCCATCCTAAAGGAGATCAGTCCTGGGTGTTCATTGGAAGGACTGATGCTGAAGCTGAAACTCCAATACTTTGGCCACCTGATGTGAAGAGCTGACTCATTGAAAAAGACCCTGATGTGGGAAAGATTGAGGGCAGGAGGAGAAGGGGACATCAGAGGATGAGATGGTTGTATGGCATCACCGACTCAATGGACATAAGTTTGAGTAAACTCCAGGAGTTGGTGATGAACAGGGAGGCCTGGTCTGCTGGGGTTCATGAGGTCTCAAAGAGTTGGATATAACTGAGTGACTGAACTGAACTGAACTGAGCATCAAAAATGTTAGGAGCAGTAGTGGAGAAGTTAAGAGCTAATTCAGGTACAAAAGCTTTCTGAACCACTTTGCTGTACACTTCAAAGTAAAACAACATTATGAATTAACTATCCTTCAATTAAGAAAATAGAATCCTGATTTATAATATAGTCTATGTTTCAATAAAGCACATTTGTTGGTTCTAAAAAAATTGAGAATATACGCACCAAAAACCTGGGAGGCTTGGGAAAGAGAAAGAAGCCATCTTCTGGAACTGGCAACAGAGATCAAGGAGAACATTTACCCCAGGCCCTGTAATATAAGAAGAATATAATCTCTTGAGAGTGTTGCAAGGGTGGTATGACCACAGGGGAGAGACAGGTTTGTAGAATAGAAGGCAAAGAAGATATTCAGTGAAGTGGTTGAATATATAATATGGGGATTTTATTCTTCCTAAAGAGCTTTAATTCCAGAAGAAGTATTTTGAGGAATCTGGTAGGAATTAGCAGTTGAATCCAATCAGGGCACTTACAGCTTAGTAGATGGAAGAACATTTCTTAGACTTAACTCAGAAAGAGGGACTGCAAGGAACTACACTACCGTTCTTTGAGGGAAGGGCAGACATCAGTTCAAATGATCATTTCCTTCTTGGAGAAGGTCACTTGGGTCATTTGCAGTGGTACAGTAGGCAGTGTTGAAAGGAGGAAAGGTGACTGTGTGCTTCCCATAAATCCAGCTGTGAGCATTGTTGACACCAGGAAATGAGACTGGGACAGCAAACTGAAGTCATGGGAAAGAGGTTTAGACTTGGTGTTTGAAATTAGGGTGCTGCAGTGGGTTGAGTCCTCCTCCCCAAATCATACATGCTCTAATCACAGAGGCTGGGAACATGACCCTGTTTAGGAAAATAAAAAATAAAATTCTTTACAGGTGTCATTAAGTTGAGGAACTTAAGTTGAGATCATTCTATATGTGTGGGGCCTAAGTCCAGTAAGTCTGTGTAGGAGAAGGGACAATAGACCCACAGAGAAGGTTTTGTGAAGACAAGCAGAGAGCGGGGTGATCCAGCTTCAAGCCAGGGAATGGCAAGGACTGCCAGCAGCCACCAAAAGTTAGGAGAAAGTCACGAAACGGATTCTCTGGCAAAGTCTCTAGGGAGAACCAACCAAACACCATGATCTGATATTCAACCTCCAGATGGTAAAAGAATAAACTCCTGTTGCTTTAAGCCACCAAATTTCTGGTAATGTGTTATGAAAGTCCTAGGAAACAAATGCAAGTGTCTAAGTAAAGAACAATAGGGTGACATACATGAACATACATGGCTTTTTAGACTTTCAAATTAACTAATTCTCAAAGAGATTTGTCAGCAAATCTCTTGGGATCTCTTCAGCATGGAAGTGTTTATTTAGCTGATATGAAAAGACCTTAAGTGTAATACTGAGTGCCTTTACAGTACAGTGTTAGGAATTATTTCATCTTAATGAATGAGGAAAGAGACTAGAATGGATGAGTTGAACAAGGGGGAAAAACAGTGTGTGCAAGAGAACACGCCAACTGTCTCACTTGGAGGTCTAACTCAAGCACAGGTCTTTGATGCTGTAGGACTCTTCCCGCGTGAGACCAGCAAGAACTAACTAACTAACTGAGATGTCTTGGGGTGTTGAGGGGCAAGGCATTTTGGTCTGACCTGACTTTGTGCCTTGATCTAGAACAGCTCCCCCCAAATATCACAGAGGACAAAATAATGGAAGTCTGTAGAAATCCTCGTGGATTCTTTCGGTTGTTCTTTTAATAATCATCCTGGTAGTTTCCATGTTTTCCTCTAGGACATAAGAAGCTTCCTTAATTTTGATCCTCTAAGGCAGATGCCATTGCTTTCTGGATCTATGTGTTTCTGCTCCATCTGGGGTAGCACAAGTGTCAGCCTGGTCTTGCCCACCTGGCAGATACTTCCTCTGGCTTCTCCATGCTGGCTGCTGGAGAGCTGTATTACTCCTTTGTATAGTCTTTTGACACATATTTCATCTCTTACTCTAGATATAGAAAATACTTCAGAAAAGGTATAGTCAGTGGATGAGAAAGACTGACATGACATTTTTGTGTCAACATGTGAAGAGCTTGTGAATACATGAATGTAATTTTAGAAGATAAAGTTACTTAGGGAAAGAGACAAAAGGTATGCTGTAGCAATAGGGTAGTCAGGGACAAATTCTGAATGGGTGACATTAGAGCATAGACATACATTATAATGCATGTGGGGGAGAATATTCTAGACGGAGATGAGAGCAGGTGAAAATCCCTTAGACAGAATGAACTTGGCATATCTGAGTGACAACAGGGAGATCAAGGAAGATGTTTATTGAACCAGGAACAGAGATGATATTAGCAAGACAGGATTTTATTAAGTGGTATGGTTTTACATGGGGGTAGAACGGTGAGTAAGGCCACATAAACTGACTTCTGTTTCCAAAGTTTCACAATTGTTTTAGGGTAGAAAAGAGACAATAGGAAGACGTGAGTGAATTCTGGGAAACAACTTGAGAGGGTTTCTAAGTATTTGAGAAAAGAAATGAGAGAGAGTCTAGGATGATAATGAAGGAAATGCTAGAAAACAAATTGATTCAAGATACATTTGAGGGTAGAGTCAACAGGATGTGCTGGTGAATTAAAAAGTGGGATGCCAAAAAAAGAAGAAGAAATCAAGGTAAACTCCAAGGCTCTTGACTGAACAATTGGCTGTACACTGATGACATTTATTGAGATAAGGAAGACTAAAAAATAATCATATTGAGAAAAAAAGTGGGAAACAAAGAGTTCTGTTTTTAGATATTTAAATTTGCAATCTAGCTCAGATGCTTAGGTGACGCATTGCATAGGCAGAGAGAAATATGAATCTGATGCTTAGGACAGAGATTGAAGCTGGAATTTGGTGTTTATAACCATAAATTAGAATGAGCTAAACTAGGCAGTAAGTGAAAGATGAAGTAAGTATCCATGCTGACATGTAGGGATGACAAAGGGGCCTGAAAAGTTCAAATCTATAAAATAATAAAAGTGCTGCTGTGACACAAAGTATCCTTCCTTGCAAAAGGGATGGACACCTGTAAGATGGTATTAAAGGCTGATAAGAACTTTATCAACATTAAGTTGAAACTGTCTTTTGGTTCCCTTCCAATCACATTGGGATACTGGGTCAACTTACTACTCTTTGGTGACTTGTAGGGTGTGTGTATGTGTCTATGTACGTGAACTATCTGGATATGGATGACAGTTTTTGATTAAGAAATGCACTTAAAATAGATTTTTTTTCTCATTGTAAAGTATTCTTCCTGAAATTCTCTACTAAGAAACATTGAGGCCACAAGTCTTTCTTTTTTTTTTTTTATTTTTTATTTATTTATTTATTTTTTTTTTTTTATTTTTTTTTAGGCCACAAGTCTTTCAAAGAGATCTTGAGACTATTGTGTCCTGGCATCAGGTCAGTACCTAAGAACAATTTAAGTTGGTATGACAGAGGATCATCTTAATGGGAAAATTTTTTTTAAACTTTGAGATGAGGAGTCAAAGTTTAAGAATAAAATCAGGACTGGAAATATGAATTCATGTGTCTTACATATATAGTGAGCTTTAAAACCATGAGAGTGGTCATGTTTTCCAAGACAGAAACATGTCAAGAGCAGAGAGAGTCAGACACAAGGTTGGATTCTCTATAAAGTAAATTCCTTCTTATGTAACTGTTAAAAGGGTAGATATAGAGAAGTGTTTCAACAGAATTAAGGTCTGTCACATGGCAGGTCTCTGTAAATCTTTAACCAGCTAATGAAAAAATGGAATAAATGAAGATATAGTTGAGAGGAAGAGAAACACCCCTGAGCAGAAATCTGAAAGAAACAGTTATTGGGGTAGAACCAAGGCAGAGCAGCATCAAGGAAGCCAAAGAATAGAGAATTCTAAGCACTGAAAAATTGTTTACTATCTCAAATGAGGAAGAGGAATTCAGTTCACAAGGAATTAACATCCCTGGTTCATTGCTGACCTTGATGAGAACAATTTTAATATTAATAGCATATATTAGAATGCTAGGGAATACAGAGGAGCAGGCTTCCCGGAAGAAGTGATATTAGGTTTGAATCTTAAACAACCGGTAAGGGTTTTCCTGAAAAGTAAGAGAGGATTCGACATATTAGTTAATGTGTTTTAAGCATTTTGTATCTTGTTCCTCAGCTAATCCTTGACAACTCTATGGCCTGTGAACCTCACAAACAGTACCTTACTTTAGTCAAGTGCTAATAATGAAAAGACAACTTTTTGAACACACAAGTGTGCCAGACCCTTTGTAAAGTACTACAGTTCCCACAAAGGTGCTAGAAATACAGTCCAGTCTTTGGGATCCTTATGATGTATTTACAAATGGAAAATCAATCAAGTTGACTTAGAGATTATGTGTCTGACCCTATATTCTGCTTTAAGGGCCCAGAGATAAAACCCACAAAGCATGTCTGGGGAATTCACAATTTCATGGTGCTTAACACACAGGTTATAGACAATTACAGTTTCATATGATAAATGGTATGAGTACAAAGGGCTCTGGGTACAAAGAGGAAAGATATCTAACCTAGATCAGGAAGAGGTCATGGAAAGCACAGAAGGACTAGTAAACTTTGAGCTCAGTCTTATAGAAGACACTACCTATAAACTCATCTGAGTAAAGTATAATGTCCTACAAGGGTTAATGCACACATCTGAAGGGGGAAGTTACATTTGAGTATTTAGAATAAATACCTGAAAAGTAAGATAGGAGGGTGGAAGCAATGAGAAAAAAAAGCCTAGAAAGGGTGAATTTTGGCTGGAAATTGATGGCATTATATTATTCAGAAGACTGTGACTTTCTAACCTTTCAATGATGCCATATTTCTTAGTGAGCCTTCAAATAACATCATCTTTATTAACAGCTTCTACAAACCTACTAGTACGTTGTAGTTCTGCTTCAGCACTTCTGGATCCCAAATGGTCATCATCAGTCATTTCAAAGCCTTAGCTTATTTTATTTATGACTTGCTCCAATAAACACAATATTCCTACATGGAATTTAATGTGAACTTCTGTCAGTGATTACTATTCAACATGTGGCCTCTAATCTCCTCTGCACCCCATGGTACTTAATGAGCACTCATTCAGCCAGAATTTATTGAGCACTTGCTACATGACTGGAACTGGGCCCAGTGCTTTAGAACAGTGTTTCTGAACTTATATTTTCTTTGACCAAATATTAATGTCATCCTTCCTTTAATATCAATTGAAATTTCAAAATTTTCTTAAAAACAATAGCATTTAATGGAATAAATATAGAGCAAATTAATTTTGATCTCGAAAGGCATGAGGGCCTATCTTGGCTCATATAATGACTACAGGAAGACAAGAATGAATCTGCTTGCTTGTGAAAAGTTTTACCCTAAAATTAGGTATTCATTCAACATATATTTATCAAACCTCAGGTGTGTGCTGATCACTGACCATATTTGGGATGTATCATTCAGAGCAACATGTTAAAAAAGAAAAACAAAACTGACATAGAGTTTTTGTTCCAGGAGGTTTAGACAGAAAGTATACACATGTATAGTAACTAAATGCATAAAGTATTTTAAGGTGAGAAGTACTATGGTAAAGAGTTAAGAGCTATGGGAGGGTTGGGTGGACGTTGCTCTTCTAAAGAAGGAGGTAAACACCAGCTTTACTGAGGAGGTTACATTTGAGCAAAGAGTTGAAAGGATTCAAGGAGGAGCATTCCAAGCGCAGAACACAGCCAGCATGAAAGTCTTACGGTGGGAGCGGGACAGGAAGATGGCCTGACACCCTGAAGAGAGAGGGGTGAGTGTCAGCCAGAGTGGAATAAGTGATGGTCAGAGAAGATGCTAGAGGTGGGGAGAGATTCTTTGTGTGAGTGTGTGTGTATGTGTGTGTGTGTGTGTGTGAAAGAGAGAGAGAGAGAGGAATCTTTAGTGAGTCACCTAAACAAAGATTAGTTTTCTAATGAAGTCTGTGGTACACTTATTAGTGCAAATAATGGCCTCAAAAACATGTTTGGAAGGATGCAGGACAATGGAATTAAATCTTTCACAAAGCTGCCTTTGAGTTCTTTTGCCACAGACCATGCAATGGTTAATTCCAGAGATGGATATGGAGGGCCCTGGAGGGAGGCTACCTTTGTTCAAGCCCTGGCTCCATGACTTCTAGGCTAAGTTCTTTCCAGCAAGTTCCCTAAGCTTTCTGTGTCTCATTTCCTCATGGAAAAAGAAACACTAGTCTTTCCATCATACTGATGCTGTGGGAATTAAGTGAGATAATACAGGTAAGACACTTGGAGGTTTTGAAGTTCAAGGTGGTTGATGGCAAAAACCCCTGTCAGACACGTACTAAATTCTCAGTCGATATCACCTATTATTGTAGGAGAGAAGAGAGGGTTTCCTTCATGTGTTTGGTGAAAGTTTTTCACTCTGATGTCAGGAAAATATCTTCTGTGGACACAATAGATGAGATTTGGTACTTTCCCTCAAATCATTTTAAAGAGCTGTGTCCTTGAAAGTCTCATCAGTCTGAGAAGATGAAGAGATGTTTTAGTACCAATTCTCAATGTTCATAGATATATTTTGGCTATAAATGGTTGAAGTATATCATAATGAACAAAAGTATTGGTATTTGTCCCCAAGGTTTTTATGTTCAGTGTATTCAAAGCTTCAAAAATAAGTTTTTATTTGCTGAACATAGCTACAAAATATAACTCCAGGTAGTTAGAGCAAATGATTAAGTTTCCCTGAAATAGTTCAGTTCCCATTGACCACTAATTGCCATATAATAGAGGAACTTTGGAATTGGTATTCAAATTTGCACAGAGGAGGGCAAACATTTTCATCTTTATTTGTTTTCAGTGTTACCAAATGACAGTTGTCACAGCAAGGCTGAAGGCCTCTTGTCAATTAGCAGGGAGAGTTTTGGTTGGCCCCAAGGGGTACAGAATAATGGGGGAACTTTTAAAAACTGAAGTACACCTGTAACTACACATTAATGTGTTTTGTTTTCCTTTTCATCTTTCTTTTCCTTTTCTTTCGGAAATTCTCACCACCCTAGTAAGGCAAGACTGGCTCACAGTCAGAACATGAACTATTCATTAATTTCAAACTCAACTTGTTCACTCTTTAATGTTTGACACAACATTAAAGAAAAAAAAAATCAGTTTTTATAAAAGTAGTATCTTAGGTTACAGAAAGCATCAATTATTCTGCATACTGTTGAGCACAATTTCTATAATCAGTGGAGGTATTAAATCTAAAAAAACAAAAGAGAGTGATAGTCATATGTTTGAAAAATATTGTTGATCTCTTTAGCTATATTACAAATTTGGCACTTAGCTAAAATATCTTTTAAAATTTGTAATCTGAGCGTTATTTTCCAAAGCAGTTAGTCTGTGAATTTTATAAGTTCTCCATTGTTAAAGATTTAAATTTTTTAAATAGTCTTTTTTATTTCATAAAAACTTTCTTAGCTTTGAAAGTGAAAGTCACTCAGTAGTGGCTAACTCTTTGCAACCCCATGGACTGTAGTCCACAGAATTCTCCAGGCCAGAATATTGGAGTGGGTAGCCTTTCCCTGCTCCAGAGGATCTTCCCAAATCAGGGATGGAACCCAGGTCTCCCACACTGCAGGCAGATTATTTACCAGCTGAGCCACAGGGGATGCCCAAGAATACTGGAGTGGGTAGCCTATCGTTTCTCCAGCAGATCTTCCTGACCAAGGAATCAAACTGGTGTCTTCCGCATTGCAGGTGGATTTTTTACCAACTGAGCTATCAGGGAAGCCCAAACTTGAAACTGAACTGCCTTAAGCCTGTGGGCTTGGATAACTGATATTATTTAGTTCAGTATTGCTTTCCTTCATGTGCAAGAAAAATTCTTTGTAAAAAAAGGAGTCAACCTACTAAATAAAAAAAAAATATTTAAAAAATATAATATATAAGCATTTTTATTCAAATAATTTTAAGTCAAGAGCACTTGGGTCAGGTTTAAGATATACAATACAGAAGAATTTCTACATTATCTCTTGTATATAATACAAACTGTGAATGTACTGAAGCTTGGCATTGACCTTGATATTTTACCAAAATCAGGTATTTTGATTCTATTTTGGTCTTCAAAAGGCTGACCATCTACTTCAATGTAATTTTGATTCTATAGTCAGATACATTACCATCAATCTAAACACAATAAAGTCTTTAGTGTCATAAACAACACATACCATTTGAATTTATTAATACCTAAATATTCCTTTTCAGATATAGGAAGGCTTCTACAGATAAGTTGAAATGAACAATTTTCTGCCTACTTTACACATAAAAAAATTTTCACCTAATTGAAGTATAAATGTAATTATCATTACAAATTGATACATTTAAATATATGTTAAAAACCAATTAAACCTGTTAAATTTATGTTGAAAACCAATAAGGAATGCATCAGTGAGACCATTTTGTCCTGGGCACTTTTGGATTACAGATTCAATCTCCTTATTCATTACTGGTTTCTGTTTAGACCTTATATTTCTTCTTGATTCATTCCTGATAAGTTGTTTGTTTCCAAGAATTTATCCATTTCTCTTTATTATCCAATAAATTGGTATATAATTGCTCACAGTTGTCTCTTGCAATCATATTTTTATGGCATCATTTATAGTATTTCATTTCTAATTTTGACTCTTCTTTCTTTTTGTCTTAGTTAATCTACTTACCTTAGTTATTTTGTCAATTTTGTTTATCTTTTCAAAAAAGCAAGTTAATTTTCTTGATTTTTTTCATATTGTTTTTCTATTCTATGCTCTATTTCCTTCCTTCTGCTAACTTCAGGTTTAGTTTGTTTTTTTTTTTTTTTTTTCTTCCTTTTCTAGTTTTTTGAGGTATAAAATTTGTTATTTATTTAAGATCTTTCTTCTTTTTTAACACTGGCATTTATAGCTACAAACCTTCCTCTTAGTACTGTTTTTGCTGCATCCGAAACTCCAGTACTTTGGCCACCTGATGTGAAGAGTTGACTCATTGGAAAAGACCCTGATGCTGGGAGGGATTGGGGGCAGGAGGAGAAGGGGACGATAGAGGATGAGATGGCTGGATGGCATCACCAACTCGATGGACATGAGTCTGAGTAAACTCCAGGAGTTGGTGATGGACAGGGAGGCCTGGCATGCTGCTATTCATGAGGTTGCAAAGAGTCGGACACGACTGAGCGACTGAACTGAACTGAACTGAGAAGTTTTAATGGGGCTTCCCTGGTGGCTCAGTGATAAAGAATCTGCTGCCAATGCAGGAGACGTGGCTTTGATCCCCAAGTCGGGAAGATCCCCTGCAGAAGGAAACGGCAGCCCACTCCAGTGTTATCACCTGGGAAATCTCATGGACAGAGGACTCTGGTGGGCTAGTCTCCATGGGGTCACAGGAGTTGCACATGACTCAGCAACTGAGCAACAACACATAATTTTGATATGTTGTATTTTGATTTTCATTTATCTTAAAGTATTTTCTAATTTCCCTATGATTTCTTTTTTACCTATTTGTTTTTCAGAAGCCAGTTATTTAATTTTGACACATTTGTGAATTTTCCAGTTTCCCTCCTATTATTGATTTCTAGATTAATATTCATATCATTGTGCTTGCAAAAAGTACTTGGTATTATTTTTTATTATTTTTATTAATACTTGGTATTAATGTTTCAAATTTTTTACAAATTATTTTGTGAACTAAAATGTCATCTACCCTAGAAAATGTACCACAGGCTCTTGAGAAAAATCTGTTTTTTGTTGTTGTTGGGTAAAATACTCTGTATATCTGTAAATCCATTTGGTCTATATGTTCTTCAAGAAGAATTAACACTAAACCTTTTCCAAAAATTTGAGGAAGAGGGAACATTTTCAAGTTCATTTGTGAGACCTGCTACTATCCTGATGCCAAAGCCAAACTAAGATCATACAAGAAAAGAAAACTACAGACTAACATCCCTGATGAACACAAATGCAAAGATCTTCAACAAGATACTTGTAAACTGAATTCAATATCATTTCTAATAAATCATACATAATTACCATGTAGAATTTATCCCTGGGATGCAAAGATAGTTCAAGATATTTGTATATCTTTTATCAATTAGTGTGATACATCTCAACAGAATGAAAGATGAAAGTCAGATGACCATCTTAACTGATGTAGAAAAAGCATTTGACAAAAGTTAACACTCTTTAAGTATAAAAATACTCAGTAAATTATGTATATGAGAAATTTGCCTCAACATAATGAAAGCCTTTTATGAAAATCCCACAGCTATCATCATGAAGTTTGGCTAAAAAACTTTTCCTCTAGGATCAAGGATGACTACTCTTATCACTCCAATTAAACAGAGTACTAGAAATTTTACCCAGAGCAATTAGGCAAGAAAGAAAGAAAAGGTGTCCAAATCAGAGAAGAAGATGTAAAATTATCTTTGTTCGGAGATGATCTTATTGCAGAAAATTCTAATCGCTGCACAAAAAATGTGAGACTAACAAATACATTCAGTAAAATAGCTGAATACAAAATTAACATATGAAAATCAGTTGCATTTGTATACATTAAGGGCATACTAGCCAAAAAGAAAATCAAGAAGACAATCTTATTTACAGTTAAAGTGAAAGTCACTCAAGTCATGTCTGACTCTTTGTGACCCCATGGACTGTATAGTCTATGGGGTTCTCCAGGCCAGAATACTGGAGTGGGCAGCCTTTCCCTTCTCCAGGGGATCTTCCCAACACAGGGATTGAACTCAGGTCTCCCACCTTGCAAGTGGATTCTTTACCAGCTGAGCCACAGGGGAAGCAACAATACTGGTGTGGGTGGCCTATCCCTTCTCTAGCAGATCTTCCTGACCTAGGACTCGAACCAGGGTCTCCTGCATTGCAGGAGAATTCTTTACCAACTGAGCAATCAGGGCAGCCCTTATTTACAGTAACATAAAAATAAAATACTTAAGAATAAACTCAACTAAAGTGATAAAAGATTTGTACACTGAAAACTACCGTCAACTGGTGAACAAAGTTAAAGACACAAATATTAGGTTAGTGCAAACATAATTGTGATTTTGAACCATGAATTCCAAATGATTATATTAATAATACACATCTTTATTAATCAAAATAGGAACCATTACAAGCAACATAATTTTTCCAGTGAGAAAACAGTTCGTTTATTCCTGTAGCATGTAAATCTGTGCTTTGGGATTCAAAGAACTCTTGGAAAGCATTTTCTGCCTCCTGCTGGTTGTGGAAGCATTTTCCCTGCAAAAAGTTGTTGAGATGCTTGAAGAAGTGGTAGTTGGTTGGTAAGAGGCCAGGTGAGTATGGCAGATGAGGCAAAACTTCCATAGTCCACTTCCTTCAAGTTTTAAAGCTTGTACATTCCTGTGGCGAATAGTTAGACCCTTTCTATTGACCAATGCCGAGTGTAGGCATTACAGTTTTCAGTGCTTCATATCTATTTGCTGCACCTTGGCCTGGAGAATCCTGTTTAAAAAGGAGCCTGGTGGGCTACAGTTCATGGGGTTGCAATGAGTTGGACATGATTGCCCGACTAACACTTTCACTTTCATCGAGTTGCTGAGCATACTTCTCAGATATAACGGTTTCACCCAGGATTCAGAGAGCTGTAGTGGTCAAGAGCAGACCACCAAACAGTGACTATGATCTTTTTTTTGGTGCAAATTTGGCTTTGGGAAGTGCTTTGGAGCTTCTTCACAGTCCAACCACTAAGCTTGTTGTCCCCAGTTGTTGCAAGAGATATACTTTTTGTCACAAGTCACAATCCAGTCATGAAATGGTTCACTGTTGTTGCATAGGATAAGAGAAGACAACATTTCAAACTGATGATTTTTTTTTTTAATCTTTGGTCAGCTCAGGAGGCACCCACTGATTGAGCTTTTTCACCCTTCCAATTTGCTTCAAATGCTGATTGGCCATAAAATGGCTGACATTGAGCTCTTCAGCAATTTCTCGTATAGTTATAAGAGAGCAGCTTCAGTTATTGCTCTCAATTGGCTGACCACTACACTCTTTGTCTTCAAGGTTCCCGTCTCTTTTGCAAAACTTCTCGAAGCATCACTGCACTGTATGTTTGTTAGCAGTTCCTGGGTCAAATGTGTTGTTGAGTTGTCTCCTCTGCTTTATGATCCATTTTGAACTCAAAAAGGAAAATCATTCAAATTTGCTTTTTGTCTAACATCATTTCCATAGTATAAAACAAATATAAAATACACAGCAAGTAATAAGTCATTAGCAAAATACCATAAGGCCAGAAATCTGCATTAAAATGATGTGTAACATAACCACATTTATTTAAGAATATATTCCAATATCAAGTGGCAAAGTTCAACAATGCAAAATCACAATTACTTTTGCACCAACCTAATACTAGGAAAGGCACCCCCTGTTCATGGATTGGAAGACTTAATTAAAATGTCCATACCACCAAGAGTGATCCAGATTGAAAGCAACTCCTTCAAAATCTGAATGACATCTTTTAATAGAGATAGAAAAATCCATTCTAAAGTTCACATGAAATCTGAACCAGTCCTAATGAGATGGATGAAGCTGGAGCCCCTTATACAGAGTGAAGTAAGCCAAAAAGATAAAGAACATTACAGCATACTAACACATATATATGGAATTTAGAAAGATGGTAACGATAACCCTGTATGCAAAACAGAAAAAGAGACACAGAAATACAGAACAGACTTTTGAACTCTGTGGGAGAATGTGAGGGTGGGATATTTCAAAAGAACAGCATGTATACTATCTATGGTGAAACAGATCACCAGCCCAGGGGGGATGCATGAGACAAGTGCTCCGGCCTGGTGCACTGGGAAGACCCAGAGGAATCGGGTGGAGAGGGAGGTGGGAGCGGGGATCGGGATGGGGAATACGTGTAAATCCATGGCTGATTCATATCAATGTATGACAAAACCCCCCCCCCCAAAAAAAAAAAAAGAAATCACAAAAGTCCCTGATAACCAAAGCAATCTTAAAAATGAACAAAGAAGGAAGCATTGCATTTCCTGATTTCAAAGTGTATATAAGCTCACAATAATTAAAGCAGTATGATGTAGGGATAAAGCTGAACAAAGAGAGTAATAGTATAGCAAGACCAGAAATAAACCCATACACTAATGGGCTTATTAGTGGTCAACTAATAAGTTGACTGGTCAACTAATTTTGGTCAACTAATTTTGACAAGGATGTTTAGAATACAAAAGGAAGTAATTTCTTCAGCAAATGGTGTTCAGAAACTGGTTATCCACATGCAAAAAAATAAAACTGGACCCTTATCTTATACCATGCAAAAAATTAAATCAAAATAGACTTGAGATTTAACATAAGACCTAAAACTGTAAAACTCTTAGAAGAAAACATAGAGGAAAAATCTTCATGACACCAGTTTAGGAATGACTAATAGAATATGACACCAAAAGCCCAAGCAACAAAAGCTAAATTAGGTAAGTGGGTTGACAGTAAGCTAAAAACATGGGCACAGCAAAAGAAATAATCATCAGAGTAAAAAGGCAACCTATGGGTGAAAATATTTGCAAACCATATACCTGATAAGTGGTTGAAATCCATAACATATAAGGCACTTCTACAACTCCACAACAACAGCAAAAATAATCCAATTAAAAAATGAGCAAAGAAACTTACAGGTCATTAAAAAAAAAAAGGAATGGCTAACAAGTTCATGAAAAGATGTTCTACATCACTAACCCTCAGAGAAATGCAAGTCAAATCAAAATAAGGTATCACCTCACACCTATTAGAATGACAACTGTAATTTTTTTTAAAATAAGAAGTACTGGTAATAATATGGAGAAACTGGAACTCTTATGTACTGTTGGTGGTAATGTGAGATGGTGCAACCACTATGGAAAACAGCAGGAAGTATACCCTATGGAATATTATTCAACCATGACAAGGGAGGAAATCCTGCCATTCCTCACAACATAGACATGCCTTGAGGGCATTGTGCTAAGTAAGTCAGTCAGTCTGAGAAGGAGAATTGCTCTCTGGGAAGGAGAAATGCTCTATTATTCAACTTATATGATGTATGTAAAAGAGTCAAATTTGTAGTGAGAGTGAGTAGAATGGCGGTTTCCAGGGACTTGTGGGAGCGGGAAATGGGAAGTTTCAGTTCAGACATTAAGTTTCAGTTATACAAGATGATTAAGTTCTAGAGATCTGCTATACAATATTGTGCCTATAGCTAACAATACTGTATTTGCACTTATACATTTGTTAAGATGATGTACTTCATGTCAGTGGTTCTTCTTTGTTTTTTAAATAGAGGACATTTAACATCTTTGTGCTGAACAGAACACACTTCAAGCAGAGCAGAGCAAAGGTTGGGAGTACATGAGGGAGGGGACGGAGGGCCCCCTGCCTCTTGAGAGAGGTGTCTTGTGAAGCAGCGTATATAAGGGTTTCTTGGGAAATAGTCCAGGGAATCTTCTCAGCAAAGAAGTCTGGCCTGGGATGTCATAAGCATTGAATACACTCAGTTCTTGCCCTTAAATTGGGGGCCCCTTAGGGGATCTGTGGAGGGACCCAGTGATGGGGGCCTTGGTCTTTTTAACTGTTCTTAACACAATTAACAATAACAAAGAATAAATAAAAAATTAAAAAGCAATGATGAATTCACAGATAATTAAATAGCAACATAAATCAGTTGTACCATAAATATTAAGGAAGAGTATGTGAAGTAGTGAATTTAGATATAATGTAATGTTCTTTTGAATTAACAAAATTTAGAAAAGGTTGAAACATTATTAAAATGCACTATACAATGTGTTAGTAATACTTTAAAAAATTTTTGGATGGATTATTCTTTTTCTGAAAATAATATATTGAGGTGAAATTCATGCAACATAAAACTGACCCTTTTCAAGTGAAAAATGGCCACCTGATGCAAAGAACTGACTCATTAGAAAAGACCCTGATGCTGGGAAAGATTGAAGGCAGGAGGAGAGGGGATGACAGAGGATAAGATGGTTGGATGGCATCACCGACTTGATGGACATGAGTTTGAGTAAGCTCCAGAGGTTGGTGATGGACAGGGAAGCCTGGTGTGCTGCAGTCCATGGGGTTCAAAGACATGACCGAGCGACTGAACTGAACTGAAAGTGAAAAATTCAGTGATACTGATACATTTATGAAAAGCTTTACAGCCTCCACGTTTATGAAGTTCCAAAACATTTCCATTATGCTTATGCCAAAGTAGAACTCACTCACATTATAGTTTTTCCCTATTCCCTCCTCCCCTCTGACCCTGGAAACCACCAACACTGTTTTTCTGTCTCTATAGATTTAACTCTCCTTGATATTTCATATACATGGGACTCTATGATATGTGAGGGCTTCCAGGTGGCACTAGTGGTAATGAATCAACATGCCAATGCAGGAGACATAAGAGACATGGGTTCTGTCCCTGGGTTGGGAAGATCCTCTGGACGAGGGCATGGCAACCCACCCCAGTATCCTTGCTTAGAGAAGCTCATGGACAAAGGAGCCTAGCAGGCTATATAGCCCATGGGGTTGCAAAGAAGCAGACATGACTGAAGCGACTTTGCACGGAGCACGATACCGTTTGCATCTGGCTTCTTCCCTTTAGCATGTGGTTCTGAAGTTTATTCACACTGTAGCATGCGTCAGTACGTCCTTTATTTTGATGACTGAGTGATAGTCCATTGAACAATTTACTCATGCATTCATTTTTGATGGACATTTGGTCAGTTTGCATCTTTTAGCTATTGTGAATATAACTGCCACAAACATACAAGTAGGGGTGCTTGTCTGGGTACCTGTGGATATATAATAGTGTAATTATGGGTTCATATGGTCTTTGGATGTTTAACTTCTTGAGGAACTGCCAAAATGTTTTCCACAATGTTGAACAATTTTACAGGACTGCCTTCACTACATGAAGATTCTATGTACCCACATCCCTGCCAAACTTACTATTTTCTGGTCTTCTGATCTCTAGTTGTTCTCGTGTGACTGAAGCAGTACTTTTATTTGCATTTTTATTTGCATTGTTGTGATTTTTATTTGTATTTTTCTAATGCTGAATAGCTTTTACCATTTTTTTTTCCTTTGAGAACACTGCCCTTCCTCTGGCACTAGTGACATCATACTTACATCACTGCTGCTGCTGCTGCTGAGTCATTTCAGTCGTGTCCGACTCTGTGCGACCCCATAGACGGCAGCCCACCAGGCTCCGCCGTCCCTGGGATTCTCCAGGCAAGAACACTGGAGTGGGCTGCCATTTCCTTCTCCGACTTACAGCCCTAGGGTCTCCCAGTTCACTCCATCGTGGAAGTGCCCCTGTGCATCCCCTTAGGATGGTGTCCTCTGACCTGGAATCCATGGAAGCCACAGGGCCTGCCTTTGTCTGCTTGCCCAGGTTCGTCTGGGGTGCTGATGTCCCCCCACTGCCCTCAAACGGTGTCAGGTGACTCCAGACTTCACTCACAGGCCCCTCTGCCATCAGGTGGATGGTGAAGTTCTCATCTGCCTCTTTCTGATTTTACCAACACACTGAAATTTCCAGGAGTCTCTATCCTTATAAGCCCGGCTGGTGTATGTGACTGTCTCCCTGATTTGCAATGTCCGCGCCCAGAAGCGCCTGGTGCCCCCAGGCAGGCTCCGGGCCACCTCAGCCTACCAGCCTGAGGAAGGTCACCCGCTTGCAGGCTGACCTTTGACCTCTCACACTGAGGCTTGGAGCACTCCAAGCTCCTATGCATGCTCACTGTGTTTTTTCATTGTGCTTTTCAGGCATTCCCGTATCTCCTTTGGACAAATATGTGCTAAAGTCTCTTTCTTCTTAAACTGAGTAGTTTGTCTTTTTGTTGTTCACTAGTAAGATTTCTTTATATGTTCTAGATACTGAAACCTCATCAGAAACATAATTGGTATATAATTTTCTCCAGTTCTCTAAGTTTTCTTTCATCTTCTTGATAATGTCTTCTGACACATTAAAGTTTTTAATTTGGAGTAAGTCCAGTTTATCTCTGTATTCTTTTGTTGCTTGGGCCTTCTTTGTCATTTCTAAAAAGTTCATTACCAAGTCTGATGTCTTGAAGATTTTCATCTGTATTTTCTCCTGTGTTTTATGGTTTTAGCTGTTGTATCTAGCTCATTTATCCATTTTGAGATTATTTTTGTATATGGTAAAATGTTGGGTCTAATTTTATTCTTTTGAATGTTGATATCCAGTTTTCCCAACACCATTGGTAAAAGAGACTGTTCTTTCCCATATAGTCATCATGGACTGGCTCAGAAATCAACAGAGGGAATGGCAACCCACTCCAGTGTTCTTGCCTGGAAAATCCCGTGCACAGAAGAGCCTGGTGGGCAACAGTCCATGGGGTCTCAAAGAGTCAGACCCGCCTGAGCAGCTATCGCTTTCTTGTTAATAGATGTATAGGTTCACTTACGCATGCTCAACTCCAGTCCACTGATCTATATGTTTGTGCATGTCATTGCCACACTACTTTGGTTACTATAGCTTTGTAGAAAGTTTTGAGGTTGGGAAATGTGAAACCTCTGACTTTGTTCTGCTCTTTCAAGATTGTTGGTTACTTAGAGCCCTGTTAAATTTCATATAACTTTAAGCACTGGATTTTCCAATTTTTCAAAAAAGCCCATTAGAGTTTGGATAAGGATTTCAATAAATCTGGAGATCATTTTGACATCTTAACAATATTAAGTCTTCCAATCTATGAAAAGGGGGTGCCATACCACTTATTTAAATCTTCTTTAATTTGTTTCAGCTGTGTTTCAAAATGTTTAATATGTATATCTTGTACCTCCTTGGTTTTTATAAGTATTTCCTAGGTATTTTATTCTTTCTTAAATTATGACAAAATATGCCTGACACTTTAGCCATATTTAGTATAAAATTTAGTGGCATTAAATATAGACAATAATCAATTCAATTCTGAATTTTTCATAACCTCAATCATATACTCTATACCATTAAACAATAATTCTCTATTAGCCCATCCTCTCCTCACTGAATGGTCTTGGCACTTGAAGCATTTTGCTAGGACTGCCGTAAATTGTGAGGTCACTTTCCTTGACATTTTGATAGCCTTTTCTCCTTGTGTCTTCACATGGTTTTCCCTCTGAACCTGTGTCCAAATTATCTTTTCTCATAAAAACATCACTCATAGAAGGTTAGGGCCCACTCTAATGACCTAATATTAATTTAATTACCCTTCCATTACATTTGCTGTCTAACACACTGGGAGTTAGGAGTTCAGCTTTTGAATTCTGGGAAGATATAATTGGACCCACAAGTTGCAACCTAGTCAAAAAGCATTTGATGACAAATGCAGATGTTTCTTGTTGTTGTTGTTCAGTTGCTAAGTCATGTCAACTCTGTGACCCCATGGACTGCAGCATGTCTGGCCCACCTATCCTTCGCTATCACCTGGAGTTTGCTCAAACTCATGTCCGCTGAGTCAGAGATGTTATCTAACCATCTCTTCCTCTGCTGCCTCTGCCTTTGCCTTCTATCTTTTCTTGCATCAGGATAGGGTCTTTTCCAATGAATCAGTTCTTCACATCAGGTGACCAAAGTATTGGAGCTTCAGTATCAATCCTTTCAATGAATATTCAGGTCTGATTTCCTTTAGGATTGACTGATTTGATCTCCTTGCAGTCCATGGGACTTTCAGTAGTCTTCTCCAGACCACAATTCGAAAGTGTCAGTTCCTTAATGCTCAGTCTTCTTTATGGACCAACTCTCACATCTGTACATGTCAACTGGAAGAACCATAGCTTTGACTATACAGAATTTTGTCAACAAAGCGATGTCTCTGCTTTTTAATACAATGTCTGTTTGTCTCTATTTTCTATCATTGTTATACATATCTGTTTTCATGTCAGAATCATATTGTTTTATTTACTGCATTTGTGTTATGAGTTTTGAAATTAGGAAATGTGGGTTTTCCAAATTCTTCTCTGATTCTGGCTATTCAGGGTCCCCTGATATTCTGTATGAACTTTATAATGAACTTTTCTATTTCTCAAAAAAAAAAAAAAAAACCCACATTGTTAGGATTTTGATAGAGATTGTATTGAATCTGTAGATCACTTTGAGCAATATTGCCATCTTAAAAATATTAAATTTTGCAGTCTATGAATATCTTCATTTTTATCTCCATTTTTTTCTTCAATGTTTTTAGATTTCAGTGTACAAGTTTTTAATTTCTTTTGTTGGATTTATTCCAAGGTATTTTATTCTTTGGATGCTATTTTAAATGTAATAATTTTAATAATTTAGATTTTAATAATTTCTTTTTCAGATTGCTTGTTGTTAGTTGCTTTTTAAATAATTGATTTTGGCATGTGGATTGTAAATGCTGCAACTTTGCTGAATTAGTTATTAGCTCTAACAGTTGTTTTTTTTTTAATTATTGTTGGATCTTTAGAGTTTTCTACATATAAGACTATTACTATTTTTGCAGAGATAATTTTACTTCTCCCTTTACAGTTTGGATGACTTTTTTTGGGCTTCCCTGGTAGCTCAGTTGGTAAAGAATCCACCTGCAATGCAGGAGACCCTAGTTCGATTTCTGGGTCAGGGAGATCAGCTGGAGAAGGGGTAGGCTACCCATTCCAGTATTCTTGGAGTTCCCTTGTGGCTTAGCTGGTAGAGAATCCACCTGCAGTGAGGGTGACCTGGGTTCGATTCCTGGTTTGGGAAGATCCCCTGGAGAAGGGAAAGGCTACCCACTTCAGTGTGCTGGCCTGCAGAATTCCATGGACTGTATAGTTCATGGGGTCCCAGAGAGTTGGACATGACTGAGTGAGTTTCACTTTCACTTTATTACCTTTTGTATCGTAATTACTCTGGGTATGGCTTCCAGTACTGTGTTGAACAGAAGTGGCAAAAGCAGGCATCCTTGCTTGTTCCTGATCTTAGGGAAAGAAAGCTTTCTGTTTTTCACCTTTAAGTATGATATTAGCTTGTCTTATTTATTTATTTATTTTACCATATAGTTTTTATTAAGTTAAGGAAGTTTCCACCTATCTCAGGTATGTAGAATGTATTTATTATGAATGGATATTAGGTTTTATCAAGTGCTTTCCTACATCAGTTGAGATGATCAGATTTTTTTCCCCTTCATTTCACTGCTTTATTTCATTAAGTGCATAATAAATGTACATTACATCGATTGATTTTCATGTATTGAACCATCCTTACATTCCAAGAACAAATCTCACTTGGATATAGTATATAATACTTGAAATATCCTGTTTGCCTGTATTTTGTTGAGTTGTTTTTCATCTATATTTATGAGATATTGTTCTGTAATTACGTTTCTTGTGCTGTCTTTAACTGGTTTTGATGTAAGGGTAATGCTGGCCCCATGGAATGATTTTGGAAGTGTTTTTGCCTTTCTTATTATTGAAGGAGTTTGAGAAGCAGTAGTGCTTTTATTATTATTATATTATTACTGGAATGTGATTGCTTTACAATGTCAGGCTGGTTTCTGTTCTACAACAGTGTGAACCAGTCATAAGTATACATACGTCCCCTCCCTCTTGAGCCTCTCCCCCACCCCGCCTTTCCACCCCTCCAAGATATCAAAGAGCACCAGGCTGAGCTCCCTGTGTTATACAGTGAGAGAAATATCAGTTTTAATTCCTTTTAAAATTATGTTAAATGTCATCAATGCCGCAACTGGGTCAGGGTATTTCTTTGGAGGCTTTTGATTACTGACTTATCTCTTTGCTTGTTTAAAGTTTATTTAGATTTTCTATTTGTTCTCAAGTCAGGTTTGGTATTTTATGTATTTCTACAAACTTTTCCATTTAATATGTGTTTTTTAACTTGTTGGTATATAATTATTCATAGTATTCTCTAGTAATCCTTTTAATTTTGGTAAAGTTGGTATTACTGTCCCAGTTTTCACATTTGACTTTAGGTGTTTGTATCTTCTAATTTTTCTTAGTCTGTGTAGGTAATGGTTGGTTAATATTGTTGATCTTCCCAAAGGACCAACTTTTGATTTCAGTGACTGTTTTTATATTCTTTAGTTTAAACATAACTTTCTTTCTTTTTTTTCATTTATTTCTATTAGTTGGAGGCTAATTACTTTACAATATTGTAGTGGTTTTTGTCATACATTGACATGAATCAGCCATGGATTTACATGTATTCCCCATCCCGATCCTCCCTCCCACCTCCCTCTCTACCCGATCCCTCTGGGTCTTCCCAATGCACCAGGCCTGAACATAACTTTCTAAATGTAGCAATAGACACAGATAATTTTGCATACCCTATTTTCTCAAATAAACTCCTAGACTTTCCTCCAAGAGTTTTGGTAATCACTAGACTTAATTAGGACAGACAAACTCAGTAATTTAAAAATAAAGGCTATTCAAGTCCATGTGGAATCAAGAAACCGAGATCCCACATTGGAGATTTCAAGATAGCATCTTCAAGACCACTATCAAGCTGAGAAATGTGACCAGGGGCAAGTGAAAACACCACAAAACTTTCCTATTATTTTTAATTTTTCTCCTTGATTCAGCATTCACTTGGTTGCTATAAACTTTTATTTTCCAGAGTTCTGACCAAGTAGAATCTGATTATTGCTTATTTTTAAACTTTTTGTGAAGGAACAAGAGTCTGGAGCTTCCTGCTCCATCAGTTTGCTGAGCTCATACTTCCAGATTTATCTTTAATCTCAGAAGCTAATTCTATGAGAGTAATAATCAGTTTTGGCTTCCATGTTCAGTTAGTTTAAAAAACTAGGTTTTTTTTTTCTTTACATTTGGCAAAAATATGTATTCACTGTACCTTTATATGAACGTTGTAAGCTGTTCATTTTTGCCATAGACTTTATTTATCCCTATTTTTCTGGAACATAAATATGAGGAATATTAATAAGGTTGTGTAACTTACCTTTTGGAGAAATTAATGTCATTGTTCTTGACTTGACTATATTCAATGTTTACTCATTTCTGAACCCCGAGAAGCAAGCTTTCTTAAAAGTTTATAACCAGGATCTGCCATTTAGCACACAACTCAATTTAATGATATCCAAATTCAGATTAAAATGCCCTTAATTTGACAACTTACTCATTTCCAGTATAGAGATTTTAAGAAGAATGTTTTAAAATGGAAAATGTTATAAAAATAATCTCCTTGAGTTCAAACCCAATATAGCTACTAAGACATACAAACAAGAAACAGTCTGTCTTTTAACTTAGTTATACTTACAGACAAAAAAAACCCCACCTTGTTTGAATTTATATAATATATAGCAGCATTCTAAAATTAAACTAGCAGTACGCCCATTCTTCAGAGTTAACAGACAGGTCCTGCCTCTTGTTAAGTTGATTTGGACTTGAATAATTCCTTACTCATCTCTTCTATTTCTTCACTATCATGCATGCATTTACATCAAGCAATAAGTATATTTTTGTACAAGTATATATTTCAGTGATACCCAAATAAATTTCATTACAATATAGAGTATACTTGTTTCAACTTAAAATACCTTCTCTATCAAATAAACTGGATAGGTTTCTAGGCCATTGTACTGGTCCTCTGACTCCTCTTTCCCATCTGCCATCATAGAAAAGCCTTGACTCTGTAGGCTGGGAACCTGACATTATTATATCTCTTTCTACTTCAAAGACAACTTATGTGCTTTTAAGATCCTGAAACTATAAAATATTAGTGCCCCTAATCCCTTAAGAAACGAATTCATTTGCAACACCTCAAATTAAAGACTGAAAAACTCAGGATCTGTGAGGTGTGTTGTCTTTTCCAGGGTCACATAATGAGTCAGCATAATGAGAACATGAAGGATTAAATGCTGAAATGAATGCTGTGGGTAACAGTTACACAAAAGGCAGAAATGAAAAGGATTTGAATTATTTGAAGGTTAGTGAGCATTACATAGCACTTAAACTTTCACAGCACAGAAAAATATAGGAAAACATTTAAAATAGGGACACCACAATCCATAATAAAGTATGGGTAGCTTGTTTTCAACCAAGACCTACTTGGCCTAGAAAGTATGTCTTGGGAAAGGTAAGGAATTAACACCTGTTAGTATACAAATCTCTGTTTTGTGAAACATCTGTTTTCTCGTGGTTAAAATTGATCCAAGAAACTAGTGCCATTAAGCCTGTCTAATTCTGATTTCCACGTGACTTCCACCATTGCACACTGCTTTCCAAGAGGCCGAGCAACAGAGTTATTAAATCAATCTGTATTTGGGGAGGGGGGATTCAAAGAAAGTATCCAGCAGGTAGTTTTAATGCTGAGGCCAGCGATAAGTTGTTCAGGACGACCATGCCATGGTTAACTTCTATGACATTAAAAAAAATTTGTTTTCATTATAAATAATTTCAGTCATATAAAAAAGGACAGTGAAAGTGAAAGTGTTAGTCGCTCAGTTGTGTCTGACACCTTGCAACCCCATGGACTGTAGCCCACTGGCTCCTCTGACCATGGAATTCTCCAGGCAACAATACTAGAGTGGATAGCTATTTCCTTCTTCAGAGTATCTTCCCAACCCAGGGATTGAACCCACATCTCCTGCATTGCAGACAGATTATTTTACCATCTTTGTAGCATAAATACTCTGAGTAGGACTTCCAGTACTATGTTGAATAGAAGTGGCAAAAGCAGGCATCCTTGCTTGTTCCCAGTCTTAAGGGAAAGAAACTTTCTATCTTTCACCTTTGATACTAGCTTGTCTTTTTTGTTTTTTTTAAACCATATGATCTTTATTAAGCTTAGGAAGTTTCCATCTACCTCAGGCATGTCCATCCATAATAAATACATTCATATTCATAGTAGCACATTCACATTCATAATAAAAAAAGGAAAGAGATTAATATAAAAATAACTCAAGTTCACCATTCTGACTTAGAAATGTTAACATTTATCTGCATTTGTTTCATGTTACTTTTGCTTGCAGGGATAGACGGTTTTAGGTGCAGTTGAAGCTGTTCTTCCTTCCATTTCGCCAGAAGTAACCGTTTTACTGAGGTTGGTGTGCACCCTTCTGTAGCTGTTTTATCCTTTGCAACATATATTTATGTCTATAAAAATGCCTATCCTCCTGCAATGTGGGAAACCTGGGTTCGATCTCTGGGTTGAGAAGATCCCTTGGAGAAGGGAAGGGCTACCCACTCTAGTATTCTGGCCTAGAGAATTCCATGAACAGAGGGGGCTACAGTCTCTTGTACTGGACTGGTGGGCTACAGTCCATGGGGTTGCAAAGAGTTGGACATGACTGAGAGACTTTCACTTTTATTTTATTTTTTTTAATCTAGTTCATTCTATGTGCTTTTTAAATGTCCTTGACTGACATTGTACAATATGCCCTTTTGCAGCTTTCCAAAGTGTTATGTTTGTGACATATCAATGTTGATATGCATACATATAATTTATTTATCTGTGGTTCATTTAACTTGTTATTTTAAACTGATGGGTTGAGAGAATAGCAACAACTTAATTATTTTTCCTCCACTAGTAGACATTTTAATTCCTGTAATTATTTCCTATTATCAACAGTTCTAAAAAGAACATTGTGTTACATGTCTCCTTGTACAAATGTTTGAGAATCTAAGGTAGCTAACTAATAATGACACTATGGATTATAAGGTATGTACTTAAAATTTATGAGAAATTGCTTCAAGTCTCTCCAAAATGGCTGTGCCTTTTGAGTGCTAGGCTAAACAAGTATTTGTATGTGCCTGTCAAATTTGCCAGCTACTTGGGTTCCAGATCATCATTCAAAGCCTGGCAGAAGACAAGTCACATTTTCCAGCTGGAAAGGATACTGTGTTCTCTGCCATCCTTGGTTTTTTCCTGTCTGAACAGTGCAGCTACTTAAGTTAGAGCACTCCTGTGTTGCTGTTCAGTAACCTAGACATGTCCGACTCTTCATGACCCCGTGGACTGCAGCATGTCAGGCTTCCCTGTCCCTCCCCGTCTCCCAGAGTTTGCCCAAGTTCATGTCCATTGCATCGGTGATGTCCTCCAACCATCTCATCCTCTGCCGCCCTCCTCTCTCTCTGCCTTCAGTCTTCCCCAGCATCAGAGTCTTTTCCAATGAGTCGGCTGTTTTCATCAGGTGGCCAAAGTATTGGCGCTTCAACTTCAGCATCAGTCCTTCCAATGAGTATTCAGGGTTGATTTCCTCCAAAATTGACTGGTTTGATCTCCTTGCTTTCTAAGGGACTCTCAAGAGTCTTCTCCAGCACCACCATTTGAAAACATCAATTCTTTGTTGCTCTACCTTCTTCATGGTCCAGCTCTCATAACCAGATGTGACTACTGGAAAGACCATAGCCTCGACTATACTGACCTTTGTCAGTGAAGTGATGTCTTTGGTTTTTAACAAACTGTCTATGTTTGTCATGACTTTCCTGCCAAGAGGCAACTGTCTTCTAATTTCAGGCTACAGTCACCATTTGCAGTGATTTTAGAACCCAGGAAGAGGAAATTTGTCACTGCTTCCTCCTTTCCCCCTTCTTTTTGCCATGAAGTGATGGGGCTGGATGCCATGATCTTAGTTTTTTAATATTTAGTTCTAAACCAGATTTTTCACTCTCTTCCTTCACCCTCACCAAGAGGTTTTTTAGTTCCTCTTCACTTTCTGCCATTAGAGTGACATCATCTGCACATCTAAGATTGCTGATATTTCTCCTGGCAATCTTGACTCCAGCTTGTAACTCATTCGACTTAGCATTTCTTATGATGTGCTCTGTGTATATGTCAGATAAACAGGGTGACAATAAACAGCTTGTCTATTGTTCCTATTTGAATTTCTTTGCTTTTCCTGTTCCCAAAATAAGGGAACAAGGCTGTGTCCCTTGAATAATTGCTACATATAGGTCCCATGAACACCTGTGATAATCTGCAATTGAATATTTAAATCTCTTTGAAAGATTGATAAAAATTATTGGGCTCTAGTCCTGCTGTCTGTTTGAACGGACCAGCAGGCAAAATGTAGGGACCATTTGAGTGGATTAATTGGTATTAATTCATATGCTAAAGAGACTAAAACACATGAATTGCACAAATATGCCAGGAGTCCTTTAAGTGTTACAGGTTCACTAACCAGAGGGCAAAATCCATTCTAGCATCAAGTATCACTGTCTCATTTCCCCAACTTTATCCCGTACAGAAGATGCAAAAAAGTTCCTACTGATGGCTATTTGAGGCAAACTCTATCACAACTAGGTAATTTTCATTGCATTCCTGCTCAATAAATCATATCTTTACTCTTTTAACCAACTAAGCTCTTGCCTATTAAAGAAGGAAATTGAATTGTGTTTGAGACACATAATCTGGAAGAAGTAAACCTTCTTTTCCATTCCTGATCCATCGGCTCTTACTAGGTAGTATGAGAACTGAAGACATACAGTTATGGTCACTCTCAGGGGAGCTAGAATTAGGCTCTGCCACACACAGCCGTTTGTGCCAGTAAGAAGAATGAAGTCTCCCCCAGGGGACTGCGACAGTGTTCAGGGTGAATGATTTAGTGAAAAGAACCTGGTCTGGGTGTTGGCCCATTTATTCCTTTATCAGGATAGTCCATTGCACTGAACTCCCTGTCTGGCTATCAGCTGCCGCTCCGATAACAGGTGGTTCCCTGTGATTACTGTGTTATTCCAGAGATGGCTTTGGGAAGGAATGGTAGCAGATGAGAATTCTGATTTCCAATTTAGAACACTCTCCAGCATGTCTGTATCTTCCCTATAGGTACTTTTAATCTATAGCAGATTAACATGCAAATAAAGCACCTGTGTGTCCTATTTCACTGGGCTGTTCTGCGTCACTTCCATCTCCCTTTTGCTGCACTGACCTTTGTCATGGTGTGTGGACTTTCTCTTGGCTCTGGAACACTCGCTCTCTAGGGCGGCTCATGGGCTCAGTTGCTCCACAGGATGTGGGGGGATCTTAGTTCCCCGACCAGGGACTGAACCAGAGTCTGCGGCATTGGAAGGTGGACTCTTAACCACTGGACCACCGGGGAAGTCCTCCTCAGTTCCATTTTTTAAAAAAGTCATTATAACTTAATAAGTGCAAATCTTTGCTGCATATTTCATTGAATAATAGATATTCATCATAAGGCCTACCAGCACTCTGCTTGTAAGACACTGGTTTCCATTGGTTTTGTCTTGGCACATAATGCTCCAGTAAATATTTCATGCATAAATCTTGGTCTTCTTTTGCAGATTGCTTCTTCATTCATTATGTATATATTGTATCTATTATGTGCCAGAGACTGTTATTAGTGCTTTCAATATATCAGTAACAAGTATTGAAAGGGGACGCTAGGATTTCAGAAATCCTATATATTTCAGTGTTCTTCATGAATTTTGGCAAATTTGTAGTTTAAAGTCCATAGTTTAAAGTTACAGATGATATTCAAGCCCCAAACATTTTGAGGGTTAGTCTTCGATCTGTGGGAAATTGAGATACCAAGCCTCATCTTTTCTTTGCTCCAGAGTTCAAAATATTAGAAGATACTTAAAAAAAAAAAAAAAGCAAAAAAAAAAAAAAAAAAAACCTGATGGCCAAGTAAGGTGTAGTAATGTTGGCTTTACTGCGATAAAATGACTGCATAGCATAACTGTAACCCGAGGTTCACACTGCCTATTTCTAGTCCCAGCCCACTGAAAGAACATGCCCAAGAAGAGACTTCTGAGGAAGCTGGGTCAGAAAGCAGGGATCCCTGCCTAGCCTAAGGATAGGCTAGAAGGTAAGAAGGACCATGGCAGTTCCACTTACCCATGAAGCAGGTGACAGAAGACGGGGTGCAACTTGTGCACAGAAATCCTTTGCATCTGTAACTAGGGTCCTGGGCATGGCAGGCTCTCCCCTCCAGATTTCCTATGCTGCTTTCCAACTTTCTCCCCACAGAGAAAGAGAATAAATGGACTTATCTTCTAAAAGACATGTGATAGTGAGAATTGAATGGTAGTTCTTTTGTGAATACTCTGTGAGAGCTATAGAGAGTAGTTATGTTTTCTCAGGAAGAGCAGGATATAGTAAGCTTTGATTTCTGGTCATTTACTGACTATGTAACATTAGACATTAGACAAACTACTTAAATGATCTAAACCACAAAGTGTGAGGACATAATACCATCTCATAGTATTATTGTATAAATTAAAGGAAGTATTATTGCTGAGTAACTTTTCCTCCCTATGGAGCTGTTAATTCACTGACAGGGAAAAAATGTCAAATAGTTGTTTAATATAATATATTACCTCATTGACTATTACAGCTATAGAGGTCATAGTGGTGAAATTAGAAGAAATTCTGTATAGACATTCTCATGAATAAGCCAGAATTTATTGAACATATGACTCTTCTAATCCCAATTTACATAAATCAGCCATACATAACTGTGCACATATGCTCTATCAGTTCAGTTCAGTTCAGTTGCTCAGTCGTGTCCGACTCTTTGCGGCCCGAGGAACTGCAGCATGCCAGGCTCCCTGTCCATCACAAACTCCCGGAGTTCACTCAAACTCATGTCCATCGAGTCGGTGATGCCATCCAGCCATCTCATCCTCTGTCATTCCCTTCCCCTCCTGCCCCCAATCCCTCCCAGCATCAGGGTCTTTTCCAATGAGTCAACTCTTCACATGAGGTGGCCAAAGTATAGTCTTCACTAATATGAACTTGCTTATTTTATTTATAAGTAAGATTAACAGATTTCTTACTTGGTAGGGTGTGGAGATGTGTTTTAGCTATTGATTTCAGTATCTGTGTCTGTTCTGGTATGCACGATCTCATATACCCATCAGCAAGAAACAGGGGTTCTCATCCTTGACAATACTTGTTTTCCTTTGTTCTGACTCTGGCCATACTTTGTCATGGTTTTGATCTGGATTTACCTAAACACTAAAAATTTTGAGCCATTAGCACAACTTCTTTGGGAAAATGTCTGTCTTGGTCTTTTGCCATTTTAAAATTTGATTATCATTTTTTGTTGTTGTTGAGTGCTAGGAGTTCTTTATATATGCTGGATACTAGTCTCTTTATGAAATATGACTTGCAGACACATTCTCCCACAGTGTTGGTTGTCTTTTCAGTCTCCTGTTAGCTTTTTCTGATGCACAAAATTTTGAGCTTTTATGAGGCACATTTTATCTTTTCTGTTGTTTATACTTTTGATGTCATATCTAAGAAATCACTGTCAAATTGAAGGTTATAAAGCTTTATAGATTGAGCTTTTATATTTAGCTGTCTACTCAAATTTTTGCATATGATGGGAAGTAAGTTCCCAACTTTATTCTTTTGCAAGTGGATATCCAGTTATCTAAACATCATTTGTTGAAGAGGCTGTTCTATACTGATTGCATCACTTTGGCACTCTCATTAAAAAAAAAAAATAATGGTAAGACAGTTGACCCTTGAACAACTTAGTGAGTGGACTCTGATCCTCTGCATAGCAGAAAATTTGCTTATAACTTTACAGTTGGCCCCATGTATCTGTGGTTTCACATCTGGGAATTCAAATGATCTCAGATTATGAAGAACTGTAGTAAGTATTTATTGACAAAAATCCATGTGTAAGTGGACTAATACAGTTCAAAGCCATATTGTCAACTGTATATAGTAGGGTAAATTGGAAACTTCATTCCATAGACCATCTCATTGGTCTATTCTTATGCCAGTACTACACTGTATGACTATTGTACATTAGTAGTAAGTATAGAAATTAGGTAGTGTGAGTCCCTCAAGGTAGTTCTTATTTCCTGATAATGTTTTGACTGTTCAGATCAGAACCCCTTGGAATTTCATACAAATTCTAGGGTTGGCTTTCCCAGTTTGACAAAAGGGGTCCCTGGAATTTTGATAGGAATTGCACTGAATCTGTAGATTGCTTTGAGAAATACTGAATCATAACAATCTTCTCTCTTCCAAATCTTAAATATGTGATGTACTTTTGTTTTTATTGATTTCTTTTAGCAATGTTTATAGTTTTCAGTGTACAAATCTTGAGCCTTCTTGGTTGAATTTATTCCTGGCATTTATTCTTTATGATGCTATCACACATGAAATTGCTTTATCAATTTCCTTATTGGATTATTTATTTCTAGTATATAGTGACACAGCTCATTTTTAAGTGTTGATCTTATACCTTTCACTTTGCTGAATTCATTTACTAACCCTAACTTTTTATGTGTATGTGTGAATTTTGGGCCATTTTATTTATAAAAGACCGTGTCATCTGCAAATAGAATTTTTTCTTCTTCCTTTCCAATGTGCATAGCTTTTATTTCTTTTACTTGCTTAATTGCTGTATCTAGAATTTTCAGTAGAATGTTGAATAGAATGGCAAAACAGACATTATTTTATTTTCCCAGATTTTAGGAAAAAAGCTTTCACTTTTCCACCATTGAGCATGATAGAAGCTCTGAGCATTTGTAAATGTCCTTTATCATGTTGAGGAAGAAAACTGCTATTTTTCTTCATTTTTTAAATTATAAAAGGTAATGGACTTTGTCCAATGCATTGTATGCATTAATAAAAATGATCATGTGTTTTTCTTCATTCGTTTCAACAATTTGGTGTATAACATTGATTCATTTTCATATGTTGAAACCTTCTTTTACTCTTAGGATTAATCTCACTTGATCATGATATAATCCTTTTAATACGCTGCTAGACTCTGTTTGCTAGTATATTTAAAGTACTGTATTATCTATTTGCAAAAGGGACACTGGACTGTAATTTTGTTTTGTTGTGATGCATTTGACTAGCCTTGGTATCAGAATTTTGTTGTTATCATAGAATGAATTAGAAATGGTAGCCCTTATTCTATCTATGGAAGAGTTTTAGGGGATTGGTCTTAATTCTTCTTTAAGTATTTGATAAACTGGTCCTGAACATATTTAGAGGAGGTATTGAGTCAATCTTACTCTTCAATCACATTGAATTGAAGAGATTGTTGTGAGGTAGGGATGGTGTGATAGGGATCCAATTTCATTCTTTTGCAGGTGGATATCCAGTTATCCTTGAACCAAATCTTGAAGAGACTATTCTACCTTCTATGTAACATTTTATCCCATAAGGATGCCCAGCATCCAAGGCATCTTATCTGTACAACTGTGACTCCCAACCCAAGTGAGTATAAGTCCCCCATCACATAATTCTCTGTCAAAGCCTTTTCCAACTTTTTCCTGATGAGAGACTCAGGAACATCTTTGGCCCTTCCTGCTGCTGCAGATGTCTTCAGAGAACTTGAGATGAGCAGTGACGTTTGCCATGTTGTTCTCCCCCGAACTGCAGAGAAGCCTAAGGTTTTTTCAAGCCACATACTGCCTCTTCTTTTGCCATCTCTCAGACACACACACAAAGGCTAATAGAGTTTTGCCAAGAACTGGTCATAGCAAACACCTTCTCCCAACAACACAAGAGAAGACTCTAGACATGGACATCACCAGATGGTCAATACCAAAATCAGATTGATTATATTCTTTGCAGCCAAAGATGGAGAAGCTCTATATAGTCAGCTAAAACAAGACTGGGAGCTGACTATGGCTCAGATCATGAACTCTTTATTGCCAAATTCAGACTTAAATTGAAGAAAGTGGGGAAAACCACTAGACCATTCAGGTATGACCTAAATCAAATCCCTTATGATGATACAGTGGAAGTGAGAAATAGATTTAAGGGACTAGATTTGATAGGCTGCCTGATGAACTATCGATGGAGGTTCGTGACATTGTACAGGAGACAGGGATCAAGACCATCCCCATGGAAAAGAAATGCAAAAAGGCAAAATGGTTGTCTGAGGAGGCCTTACAATAGCTGTGAAAAGAAGATAAGCAAAAAGCAAAGGAGAAAAGGAAAGATATTCCCATTTGAATGCAGAGTTCCAAAGAATAGCAAGGAGAGATAAGATTGCTGACCTTCCTCAGTGATCAATGCAAAGAAATAGAGGAAAACAATAGAATGGGAAAGACTAGAGATCTCTTCAAGAAAATTAGAGATACCAAGGGAACATTTCATGCAAAAATGGGTTTGATAAAGGACAGAAATGGTATGGACCTAACAGAAGCAAAAGATATTAAGAAGAGGTGGCAAGAATACACAGAACTATACAAAAAAGATCTTCAAGACCCAGATAATCACAATGGTGTGCTCACTCACCTAGAGCCAGACATCCTGGAATGTGAAGTCAAGTGGGCCTTAGAAAGCATCACTATGAACAAAGCTAGTGGAGGTGATGGAATTCCAGTTGAGCTATTTCAAATCCTGAAAGATGATGCTGTTAAAGTGCTGCACTCAATATGCCAGCAAATTTGGAAAACTCAGCAGTGGCCACAGGACTGGAAAAGGTCCGTTTTCATTCCAGTCCCTAAGAAAGGCAATCCCAAAGAATGCTCAAACTATCGCACAATTGCACTCATCTCACACATTAGCAAAGTAATGCTCAAAATTTTCCAAGCCAGGCTTCAGCAATACGTGAACCGTGAACTTCCAGATGTTCAAGCTGGATTTAGAAAAGGGAGAGGAGCCAGAGATCAAATTGCCAACATCTGCTGGATCACCAAAAAAGCAAGAGAATTTCAGAAAAACATCTATCTGCTTTATTGACTATGCCAAAGCCTTTAAATGTGTGGATTACAGTCAACTGTGGAAAATTCTGAAAGAGATGGGCATACCAGGCCACCTGACCTGCCTCTTGAGAAACCTGTATGCAGGTCAGGAATCAACAGCAACAGTTTTAAGTTAACTTTGGGGAAATTATTGGTTATCTGGCTATAACATCATTGTAGTATTCCTCAAATTAAGGGTTTTTAGATTTTCAGTGGAAATATTTTATAAACCATTATTTATGCTTTTAGCCTGAGGAAATTGAAAAACAAAAATAAAGACAAAACAAAAACAGGCTTGACCAAGCATGATAATTATAATGCAGAAATATAAAAATGTGTATATATAAATATGGGTGTATATCTGTGGATTTTAAATTTAATTCTGTTAAAGAAACCAATTCTCTAGAAATAGTCTTAATATTTATAAGAAATGTGAGAGGAATTTAGCAAAAAGGAATCACCATTGAGGACATTTTTATCAGATGCTGAAAATGTGACCTTGAAGCTTATCTAAAATATGCTCAAAGAAATCTGATGAATAAGGAGTATAAAGACTTTCATTTGGGAAGATAAGAAATGAAGATTACCTGTGACTGAAGAAGGCAGAGTCAGCTACTATGGAAGCACCAAAGAAAGTGACACCGATCTAAAGAGAAGGCAGTTTGAAGACAGTGGGGTTGTCATCACCTCCTGTGGCGATAAGCCCCAGCTAAGAGCAGTGATCTCGGAGGAGCAAAATAAACCAGAGTCAACAAATATGTAAGAACAAATAATGTAGTTTTGTAAAACAAATTGCATTTTTTAAATTGAAATATAATTGTTTTACAACGTGCTGTTAGTTTCTGCTGTTTCTGCAT
This sequence comes from Dama dama, assembly GCF_033118175.1. Lineage (NCBI taxonomy): Eukaryota > Metazoa > Chordata > Mammalia > Artiodactyla > Cervidae > Dama > Dama dama. The sequence continues at coordinate 74,673,647 of NC_083713.1, forward strand.
GTGCATGCTAAGTCACTTCAGTCGTGTCCGACTCTTGTGACCCCATGGACTGCGGCCTGCCAGGCTCCTCTGTCTAGGGGATTTCCCAGGCAAGAGTACTGGAGGGGGTTGTCTTGCCCTCCTCCAGAGGATCTTCAGACCCAGGGATCAAACCTGGGTTTCCTGCACTGACAAGCAGATTCTTGACCACTATAGCCACCTAAGAAGCCACTTCTGCTGTGGAAAGAAGTAAATCAGCCATCTGCATACATCTATCCCTTCCCTCTTGAGCAACCCTCCTACCCGCCATCCCAGCCACTCTAGGTCATCACAGAGCATTGGGTGAGCTTCCTATGCTTTATAGCAGCTCTCCCATTAGCTCTGTCTTATACATGGTGGTGCATATACATCAATCCCAATCTCCCAGTTCATCCCACCCTCATCTTCCCTCTATGTTCACATATCCATGCTCTAGGTTTGTGGCTCTATTCCTTCCTTGGAAATAGGTTCATCTGTACCATTTTTCTAGATTCCAAATATGTACATCAATATATGATATTTTTTCTCTTTCTGATTTACTTCACCCTGTATGACAGTCTCCAGGTCCATATGTGTCTCTGCAAATGGCACCGTCCTGTTCATTTTTATGGCTGAGTAATTTTTCATTGTATATATGTACCACATCTTCTTTATTCATTCATCTTTTGGACATTTAGGTTGTTTCTATGTCCTGGCTATTGTAAATAATGCTGCAGTTAACATTGGGAGTAAGGAAACCATAAACAAAATGAAAAGACAATCCTCAGAATAGGAGAAAATATTTGCAAGTGAAGCAACTGACAAGGAATTAACTCAAAAAATATATAAACAGTCCATTGAGCTCAATAACAAAAGAAGAAAAAAAAAAAAAAAAAGAAAGAAAGAAAACAATGGCAAAATGGCAGAAGACCTTAAGAGACATCTCTCCACAGAAGACATACAGATGGCCAAGAGGCACATGAAAAGATGATCAACATCACTAATTATTAGAGAAATGAAAATCAAAACTACAATGAAGTATCACCCCACACCAGTCAGAATGGCCATCATCAAAAAGGTCTACAAATAATACATGCTGGAGAGGGTATGAAGAAAAGGGAACCCTCTTGCCCTGTTAGTAGGAATGTAAACTGATACAACCACTGTGTAGAACAGTGTGGAGATCCTTAAAAAACTAACTGTAAAACTACTGCATGACCCAGAGGTCCTACCCCAGGGTATATACCTAGAGAAAACCGTAATTCAAAACAACAACTTGTATTTTTTTTTTTTTTTTTTGACTTTTGCCACTTAGGTTTTTATTGTTTCCCTTTTCTCTTTTTTTTTCTTTGTTGATCTTTTTTTTTTAATTTATTTTTCTTATTATTATTTTTTTTTTTCCAGTGGGTTTTGTCATACATTGACATGAATCAGCCATGGATCCACACGCATTCCCAATCCCGATCCCCCCTCGCACCTCCCTCTCCACCCGACTCCTCCGGGTCCTCCCAGTGCACCAGGCCGGAGCACTTGTCCCATGCATCCCACCTGGGCTGGCGATCTGTTTCACCATAGATAGTATACATGCTGTTCTTTTGAAACATCCCACCCTCACATTCTCCCACAGAGTTCAAAAGTCTGTTCTGTATTTCTGTGTCTCTTTTTCTGTTTTGCATATAGGGTTATCGTTATCACCTTTCTAAATTCCATATACATGTGTCAGTATGCTGTAATGTTCTTTATCTTTCTGGCTTACTTCACTCTGTATAATGGCCTCCAGCTTCATCCATCTCATTAGGACTGGTTCAAATGAATTCTTTTTAATGGCTGAGTAATATTCCATGGTGTATATGTACCACAGCTTCCTTATCCATTCATCTGCTGATGGGCATCTAGGTTGCTTCCATGTCCTGGCTATTATAAACAGTGCTGTGATGAACATTGGGGTGCACGTGTCTCTTTCAGATCTGGTTTCCTCAGTGTGTATGCCCAGAAGTGGGATTGCTGGGTCATATGGCAGTTCTATTTCCAGTTTTTTAAGAAATCTCCACACTGTTCTCCATAGCGGCTGTACTAGTCGGCATTCCCACCAACAGTGTAAGAGGGTTCCCTTTTCTCCACACCCTCTCCAGCATTTATTGCTTGTAGACTTTTGGATAGCAGCCATCCTGACTGGCGTGTAATGGTACCTCATTGTGGTTTTGATTTGCATTTCTCTAATAATGAGTGATGTTGAGCATCTTTTCATGTGTTTGTTAGCCATCTGTATGTCTTCTTTGGAGAAATGTCTGTTTAGTTCTTTGGCCCATTTTTTGATTGGGTCATTTATTTTTCTGGAATTGAGCTGCAGGAGTTGCTTGTATATTTTTGAGATTAATCCTTTGTCTGTTTCTTCATTTGCTATTATTTTCTCCCAATCTGAGGGCTGTCTTTTCACCTTACTTATAGTTTCCTTTGTAGTGCAAAAGCTTTTAAGTTTCATTAGGTCCCATTTGTTTAGTTTTGCTTTTATTTCCAATATTCTGGGAGGTGGGTCATAGAGGATCTTGCTGTGATTTATGTTGGAGAGTGTTTTGCCTATGTTCTCCTCTAGGAGTTTTATAGTTTCTGGTCTTACATTTAGATCTTTAATCCATTTTGAGTTTATTTTTGTGTATGGTGTTAGAAAGTGTTCTAGTTTCATTCTTTTACAAGTGGTTGACCAGCTTTCCCAGCACCACTTGTTAAAGAGGTTGTCTTTTTTCCATTGTATATCCTTGCCTCCTTTGTTGAAGATAAGGTGTCCATAGGTTCGTGGATTTATCTCTGGGCTTTCTATTCTGTTCCATTGATCTATATTTCTGTCTTTGTGCCAGTACCATACTGTCTTGATGACTGTGGCTTTGTAGTAGAGTCTGAAGTCAGGCAGGTTGATTCCTCCAGTTCCATTCTTCTTTCTCAAGATTACTTTGGCTATTCGAGGTTTTTTGTATTTCCATACAAATTGTGAAATTCTTTGGTCTAGTTCTGTGAAAAATACCGTTGGTAGCTTGATAGGGATTGCATTGAATCTATAGACTGCTTTGGGTAGACATTTTGACAATATTAATTTTTCCAATCCATGAACACGGTATGTTTCTCCATCTGTTTGTGTCCTCTTTGATTTCTTTCATCAGTGTTTTATAGTTTTCTATGTATAGGTCCTTTGTTTCTTTAGGTAGATATACTCCTAAGTATTTTATTCTTTTTGTTGCAATGGTGAATGGTATTGTTTCCTTAATTTCTCTTTCTGTTTTTTCATTGTTAGTATATAGGAATGCAAGGGATTTCTGTGTGTTAATTTTATATCCTGCAACTTAACTATATTCATTGATTAGCTCTAGTAATTTTCTGGTAGAGTCTTTAGGGTTTTCTATATAGAGGATCATGTCATCTGCAAACAGTGAGAGTTTTACTTCTTCTTTTCCTATCTGGATTCCTTTTACTTCTTTTTCTGCTCTGATTGCTGTGGCCAGAACTTCCAACACTATGTTGAATAGTAGTGGTGAGAGTGGGCACCCTTGTCTTGTTCCTGATTTCAGGGGAAATGCCTTCAATTTTTCACCATTGAGGGTGATGCTTGCTGTGGGTTTGTCATATATAGCTTTTATTATAACAACTTGTATTTTTAAAGCACATTACATTTGTGAAATGGGCTGTGAACATTTGTGAACGCTGGGCTGGAAGAAGCACAAGCTGGAATCAAGATTGCTGGGAGAAATATCAATAACTTCAGATATGCAGATGACACCCCCCTTATGTCAGAGAGTGAAGAGGAACTGAAAAGCCTCTTGATGAAAGTGAAAGAGGAGAGTGAAAAGGTTGGTTTAAAGCTCAACATTCAGAAAACTAAGATCATGGCATCCAGTCCCATCACTTCATGGGAAATAGATGGGGAGACAGTGGAAACAGTGTCAGACTTTATTTTTTTTGGCTCTGAAATCACTGCGGATGGTGACTGCAGCGATGAAATTAAAAGACACTTACTCTTTGGAAGGAAAGTTATGACCAACCTAGATAGCATATTAAAAAGCAGAGACATTACTTTGCCAACAAAGGTCCGTCTTGTCAAGGCTATGGTTTTTCCAGTGGTCATGTATGGATGTGCGAGTTGGACTGTGAAGAAAGCTGAGCGCCAAAAAATTGATGCTTTTGAACTGTGGTGTTGGAGAAGACTCTTGAGAGTCCCTTGGACTGCAAGGAGATCCAACCAGTCCATCCTAAAGGAGATAACTCTTCGGTGTTCATTGGAAGGACTGATGCTGAAGCTGAAGTTTAACCTCCAATACTTTGGCCACCTCATGCGAAGAGTTGACTCATTGGAAAAGACCCTGATGCTGGGAGGGATTGGGGGCAGGAGGAGAAGGGGACGACAGAGGATGAGATGGCTGGATGGCATCACCGACTTGATGGGCATGAGGCTGAGTGAACTCTGGGAGTTTGTGATGGACAGGGAGGCCTGGCGTGCTGTGATTCATGGGGTCACAAAGAGTCGGACACGACTGAGCGACTGAACTGAACTGAACTGACATTTGTGAAAACAAATGTTGTAAAGTTAATAACATTTATGCCTTTTTTTCATCTTGTGTTGTTCAAAATGCTTTTATTTCAAAGGACAGCTTTTGACAATATGGTAGGGTTGAAAGTCAGAGAGAATGTACCCAGATCTAGAAGACCAGATTTGAGATCTCTGGCTTCATTGAGGGGCCAGACTCCAGGGTGGATGATCAGCAGTTCTGTAAGGAGTATTATTCAAAGGCTGATGGTTGGTTTGGTTGTGATATATGACCTTTTCATATATAAGGAGCTTCAAATCTGTAGCAGACTTGGCGTAAGAATAGTATGCACCTGAGCTTCCTTGGTGACACTGGGGGTAAAGGATCTGCCTGCCAATTGAGGAGACACAGAGATGTAGGTTCAATCCCTAGTTTGGGGAGAAGATCCCCAGGAGTAGGAAATGGCAACCCACTTCAGCCAGTATTCTTGCCAGGAAAATCCCTTGGACAGAGGAGCCTGGTAGGCTACAGTCCATAGGGTCTCAAAGAGTCAGATTGACTGAAGTGACTGAGCATGCACATCCACCATGGAACCATAATTTGTGTAAGTCAAGAGTGGGGCATCTCTGGTGGTAAGTACTTCCCAGAATGTACTGAACCAAATTCCAGGCATTTGAAAGGATACTTTGTTAGAATTAGAAACAGTGATGGGATTGGCCAACTATCTATTCCAGCAAGAACCTGAAACCAGTAGGAGTGGATAAGTAGAAATCTGAAGGTTAAACCAAGATTTACAGATTTGGTCATATGGCAGAGTGTAATGAAAAGATCTATGATTCATAGGCCTATGTGTGTCCAGAGCTCCCTCTAACCACAGAAGATAGTCTGTTCCACAGCCATTTTGAATGAAAAATGTTGCCTGCCATATCAATAAACAAAGGATGTTGCAGCCATCAAGCCAACATATTACAGCCTCCACATATATGAGCCCTGAGAGAACTCAGGCTAGAACCAGGATGCCTGCCATCAAGCCATCAGCCACTGAAGCCCTACCCCAAAGAAGCACCCTGAAGAGACTCAGGATGAGAAAGTATGAGACACTGGCCCCAGAGAGCTGAGGTGCATAGCAATTTCAGTGAGCCCAGACTCTTGCATCTTTCCATATATAGAAAAGTTCTAAATTCATTAACTTGAGATATCTGATTTTCTTTAATTAAGAGTAATTGTTTGGTATTCCAACTACCTGGTCTTTGTTGCAAAAACTTTATATCCTGGCTCCTCCCTTGTCTTTTCAGAGCCGTTCCTTACAGCTATCTGAGAGGCTATGTCCTGGGCTTAAATCCTCAGTTTTGTCCACTGAATAAAACATAATTCTCAGCTTTTAGGTCGGGCATTTTTGCAGTCAACACACAGTATCTACTCAGTCTTTTTCATAGGCATCCAGCAAATTCCTGTACTGACCAAAAAGTAGAACAGATTTGAGCTTTGCAGCTAATTTAGTACATCTTTAAGCCCAGGTTTTCTAAACCGATTTCCTAAGTTAGTTCTTATGGTCAAGCGAGGTTAAAAATAATATATGCAAAATTTCCATCTGATGGATTTGTTAAATATCTATAAGTTAAACAAACAAATATGCTTTGTTTATCCCAGCATTTTAAAAATTTCCTTAAGAAAGGACTCCTTGGTATGTACTATGAAAAATCCTGCTTTAATCATGGCAAGAGACCAGAAATCTAACCCAGAGGGTTTCCAGCCCCTCACACTCCTTGCTAAAAGAATTCACCACACTCTTTGCCTCCCTATTCAGCTTCTGCACTTGGCCTCAAGAGCCTGTACATCAAGATTGTGGAAGTATTTTCTTTCCCAGGGGAGTAGATGTCTACATTCATTCATCTCTTGTTGACCGTTGCATATATCATTCCCTTTGTCATCACTCACTAGCAGATTAACTCCTACTCTTTGACTCTTTTTTTTTAAAGACATCATTCCCTCTCAGGAAACTTCACATCTCCTCGCTACTCATTCACTACCTAATCGACATGCAATATCCCTAATAAAATCTACATGCAATATCCCTACATGCAACTAGGTGCTCCCTAGTTCTCTTTTGTTAAGGAGGTATTTACTGAATATCTATTTTGTGTCAGGTTCTTGGGTTACTTCAGTGATCAAAGCAAAACATCTACCTTAGCATCTATCTACCTAGATACCAGCCATACACTCAAATCATGAGACTGTAAATTATCTATTTTCTTTGCCTATCTCTCATTCTTACTCTAGCTGTGAAGGAACAAGGTTCATCCAATTTCTTCAGTTTTATTCCCAAACCCAGCATCACTTTTATGATGTTGTAGTCATCCAGTGCTTGCCAATGGCTATGAAAAATAATCACATCACTTCTTATTCATTTTTCCTGTTGTTTACTATAGTTTCAAATTTCAAAATCTTATCTGCGAAGATATCTCTAGGAGGTCAAAATAATTTATAGTGCAAATTTCTTTGTCAGATCTCAGCAATAATGGAGCAAAACTTCTAGATTTTGCCAAGTTCCCCTTGGCCACCTCTCTGGTTTTTGGCAGTAAAGCCCCTCACCATTTCATGCTCAGATTTCCTAGAGTTAGGAGGTTGCAGTTTTATTGGCTTTTCTAACAACTTTCTGCATAATGTATAATTTTAGTGACTTAAATGAATGAATTTCTGTTGAGGTTTGTGTTGAACATGTTCAAATACCCACTGTGAGCTTAAGCTGTCAGTCACCTTTGGCTGGCACAGAATAAAGCAAGAACAGAGTCCTGATTTGGACCGATTTGAACTAAACCCTCCAACTGTCCACTGGCAGTGTGACTTTGGGAAGATCACTTAATATTCTTGAGCCTTACTATCCTCATTTGCAAAATGGGAATAACTAAGCCCCTTGCTGACCTCGTAGAATTATGGGAATGTTCAAAGAGCTAGGAAGGTAATAGACCTCACATAGTACTGTTTGACATATAGTAGAAATTCTGTAAATGTTGGTTTCTTTTTCCTCCTAAGAGGGTGACTTTCCTTTTATGATAGGGATGGGGGAAAGAGATATGAGAATGCCAAATTTTGGTGAGAATGTTAAATGGAGGCATCTTCTTGTGAGGATATTAGGTCTCCCTTAGTTCAGCCTTAATTATTCAAAGGACTGAGCTGAAGGAACTGGAGGTAAATGCATCATTTTAAAAAATTACCTGCTTAATCCACAGAGGCTTCTTCACTTGCTCCAGGCCTATAATTAAGACTTGTCTGAATAAGCACCAGTATTTTAATCGAGGTATAAGAGGAAGAAGATGAAATGCAGGGAAAATGGAGCTTCCAGCTTTCTTCTGAGTGAAAGATTGCTCACTTTGGAGAACAGAGTGAGCCTTCAAAAAGTGCTTACCAGTGGAAAATTTTAACATTTCCTTTTAACTACACAAGTGACATCAATGTGCTAATTATTCTAAAATGAGCTCAGAATTTGCTGTATGGTTATGCTTTATGAAATACTTGAGCTCCATTACACCAAGAAATAAAATGCTACAAATTCATTTCTGTTAATTCATGCATAATTGAAGCAGGGGTTGGTGTGAAGCCTCCAGAATATGCACATTTTGGTTTCTTTGTTCTTACTGCATTTATATTTAAAGGTTTACAACAATGAAAAGGGGTAAGTACACTGGACTCATAACTTTTATGAACTGTTTAAGTGCATAATGAAGATGATTCATAAACACCTCTAATTGTATAAGCACATCACTAAATATGGATTGCAAAATATCTTGTTTACTTTTTATATAAACCCACCATAGATAAAAGAATATTGCAAGCATAGCATGCTTTTTGTGTAGGGTGGAAATTGCATCTAATTTTCACTTAAGAAGAGTGGCCCAATGTCACTGGGACCATTTTCTTCTTCCATTGTTTTTTTCATCAAAATCAGAAAAATCATTCTGTTAACATCTTGGTAGATATAAGTGAGGGCTGAGTTTCTCAGTGAAAGCTTTAGGCTAAACCACATTAAAAATAATTCCTCTTTTAAAGTCTTGCTAAAATGTTTATATCAAGCCTCCATGACTCCACTGCCCTGCCTCATGGAGAAATGAAGCAAAGCCCTTATGATTACTAGCTCTTTATTTGTCTCGCTAAGAATTATCTTTGATATGAAGGAAATCATAGGAGCCATTATCTAATGATCAGTTGCTATATGCCAAATATATTTCTGGTTGCTTGTCCACCCCTTCTACCCCCCTTCCCTCAACTACCAGTAATCCAGTAATGAACTTCTGCACGCCTGTGCCAGGCACCTAGGAGACACTCAGAATTAACTGAATGATTTTGTGAAGTCATTTGTCAACGAATGTTACCAAACTCAGGTTCAGCAGCTCACTCTCAAAAGTGAGTAATTCTGGAGGCAAGTGTCAGTGGAAAAGAAAGATGGTTTAACCAGAAAAGCTGGCAATGTGGGGAGATGGGGGACTCATGTCCTGAGTCCAGCAACTCCAAAGATTCTGCTCAGTCATGCTAGTTTTTCAAGAGAAAAAAGGCAGGGGGCGGGGAATCTCAGTAAAACTTTAAGACAGGAGGTTGGGTTATGTCTGCATCATTCTTCATTGTGTGCAGACTAGCTGACTCTCCCTTCAGATGTTATCTTGTCCCTATGATCTACCTGCAGGATTGCTAAGGAGGCTGGTGGGGATAGAGAGCTAGTCATTCTCTAACTACTTCATTCTTCATTCCTACTTCTTTTTATCTAGGAAAAGAATCAACAGATTAGGCAATGCATGGTATGGTCAGGAGAGCATAAGTTAGGAGATATGTTATATTGCCTCGTGATCTCCTTCCTATAATTAGGCTCTTTCAAGGCTAGAGGGGAACAGAAATGGGCAAACAGGAAAAAGGGGCAAAAGAGCTGCTTTCCATATATTGTGTAAGGATTTTACAGTAAACATTTCCAACCCTCTGGCCACTGTTTGTGGCAGCATTAATGATCACTATATTTCACAGGTGAACAAACAATTGAGGCCCAAAGAACCTAAGTCATTTAGACCTTCTAATACTGAGACAAAATAAGGAAATGTGGTTCCAAGCCATGTTTAAAAAAGATCCAGCCTGGGTTTGTTTCCAGTGCTCAAACTAGGATTCAGCTCTATCTGCTAGAACAGTCTCACTGGCCCAGATTGCAGGAAATTCAAGAACCAGAGGGGATTTCAGAGGTTTGGGTCAATCTCTAAAAGGTGTGGCTGTTTCCACATTAGAATAACCTTTGTCTGCTTCTAAATTGTTTTTTAGCAAATACTTTAAGTTGTAATTAGTTGTGTTCTCATTTACTGGTGTTGACTTGGAAAATAGTCAACAGCCTAAAGTGGAAAGTTATGTTTTATTCAGTGGGAATTTTTAGGATTTCACGCCTGAGAGATAACATCTCAAGTAACCCTGAGAGAACTGCTCCAAGGAGGTGGAGGTGGGGAGGAGAAGTCAGGTTATATAGAAGTTTGCAACAAAGGGCAGGTAGTCTGAACATTAAATGATGATTGTTAGTAAGGAAAATCAGATATCTCAGGTTAAGGAATTTAGAGCTTTTCTATGTATGGGAAGATGTGAGAGTCTGGGTGAACTGAAATCATTCCTTTCATATGCATCTCAGCTGTCTGGGGCCAGTATCCTGAGTTTTTCACATCCCCTCATCTTCTTAATGCTCATAGTAGGGAGTGGCTGCAGCCTGATAGCTACCAGATAGCAGGTATTATTCTTCCCAAGTATGCTTGGGGCTCAGAAATCCACATTTGAGGGCCAGAATCTCTGAGGGCTGTGACATCCTTGTTTACTATGTGGCAAGAAATGCTCCATTTCTTGGTGGTGTTTTCCTAACAACAGCACCTGAGGGTTCAGATCCTATGGTTCAGGTTTGGAAACTCTAGGGCTTACATAGTTACATTGAAAGCAGCTCTTTGAAGAACCTAATTATAGGAATGAGATCTCTAGGCAATTTAACTTAACTCCTGACTTATGCTCTCGTGAATGCATACCATGCCTTGCCTAACCTGTTGATCCTTTTCTTAGATTAAAAGAAGTTAAGAATGAAGTACTTAAAGAATGAATAGCTCTTTACCCCAACGGCTCCCTGAGCAATCCTGTAGACAGCTCATGTCAGCAAGGCCAGCTCAGGAAGAGAGTCAATCAGTCTGCACATAATGGAGAAGGATGCAGACCCTAACTTCCTGCCTCAGTGATTCATTGAGATTCTTCTGCTTTTTTTCTCTTGAAAAACAGTTATGGCTGAGCAGAATCTTGGGAGTTGGTCTCTGGACACGAGTTCACTTTCTCTCCAGACTGCTGAGCTTTTTGGTTAAAAGACCTTTCCTTTCTACCAATGCTTGCCTCTTGAATTATTGGCTTTTGAGCAGCGAGCAGGTGAACCTGAGTTTGAGAGCAAAATCAATGTGAAAAACACCCTAGCCTAATACAACTGGGACAGGTGCTACCTAATTAGTAGCCACACAGATGACTGAAATTAAAATAGGGGATTCTACGAGAAATGCCTGGAGAGTGAAAAGGCAAATTCACTTACTTTCTTCACTAAATCCTAATGCTTTGGAAGGCAACACGTTCCAGGGGAACTATACAGGTTTTGGAGTCAGACAAACTTTGATTCTAATCCTGATTCTTATGAACTGTGTGACTTTGAGTCATTTGATCTTTCTCAGCTTCAACTTGCTCCTCTATAATTGAGAACACACATCTAACTTCTCTTGTCAGGATAAGGAATGAAAATAATACGTATGAAAATAATACATCCTAGATATAGGACTTTGTCTCTAAACTCTGCCTTTTTGTCCATATCATCTGATTCTTGGTTGAAGTGAAGAATTATCGTCATTTGATATTATAGTCATTAGAACTTTACATTAACTAAATGTGATTTATTTGAAGGAACCATGCATGGTCTAAAGATTTGTAGCCTGTATTGCTAGGGGCAGTTGCCAAGACCTTGAGAGATGAAGAGATGTATTAAGATATATTTCCATGTTTTGGCCCCTGGACCAGCGAATAGGCCCCTGGGGGGAACTCCGAATGGGATTGATTTTCTTCCACCTCTGGAGTTATGCCTGAGCCTAAGTCACAGCTGCAGAAATAGGAACGCTGGGAACAGGGACCAGCATTCTGGCATGCTGTTCCCAGGTTCTCTTCTCTGGAAGGTGGGAGGTGGTGGCATATTGCTTTAGACCACACCTTCATTGAAAAGAGAATATATAATGTTCCAATGCCAGCAGTACGTTATTATTCAATTTTTTAAATAAAATATCCCTTATTTTAAACCAATGAATGAATTGGTTTACCATTTGGAAGTATTAAAGACACACATGTATAATAAGAAATCTCCAGAAACGTTTCCTCCATGTTTTCATAGGTTTTAAGCATATCAAGAGATTTGTAAATGAGCCTTCATTGCCTCTCTCTACTTCAAAACTGTACTGAAGTAATGTTTACAATTCATAACTATAAAATATTATATGTACCTTTCTAGAAATGTATGTGAAGAAATATATACACACACATATACAGTGAGATGTCATTTTAGAAATGTTGTTCTATCACTTGAGTTTTGCTTAATAACACAGGGGGGCAAACTAATCCATAAAGACCTGTTTGTTCTTTTTATTGGTTTCATAGAATTCTTCTCATGGAAACGTTAGGATACATATGATAAGTCGCTTCAGTTGTGTTCGACTCCTTTGCGACCCCATGGACTATAGCCCACCAGGCTCCTCTGTCTATGGGATTGCCCAGGCAAGAATCCTGGAGTGGGTTGCCATGCCCTCCTCCAGGGCATCTTCCCGACCCAGGGACTGAACCTGCATCTCTTGTGTCTCCTGCTTTGGCAGACAGGTTCTTTACCACTTGTGCCACCTGGGAAGCCCATGGATACATTATGGATTATTAAAATATTATTATATTGATGCATATGTAGATTTATTTGTGTTTTGGGGCTATGTCCAATTACCCTGCGGTGGATGTTTTTTGTAGATAGATTTTTATGCATTTCACATGAGACGTTTTGCAGGAACAATTCTTTGGAGCAGTTACTGGTTGGAGTGTGCACAAATTGCCTTCCGCTCTGCATTCTCACCAATAGGATGTGAAAGTGCAGTCTCCTTTCATCCTTATCAGCTCTGGGTGCTTTTGTTTATTTAGTTTTTGTTTTGCCATTAAGATTTTCAGTCTTACAAGTAAAAATGGCATCTCATTTGGTTAAGATTTATGTTTCCTTAATCACTAATGAGACTGAATATATTTTTAATACTTTTCTGGCCAGGAAACGAACCTACTACAGAGTGAACTTTTCTCCAAACATCCCCACACTCCTGATTTCAGTTGGACATGTGAAAATAGCTAGTATCTCTGATCACAGGGAACCAGGGGTCATGTGCAAGGTCAGGTTTGTGTGTGTGTGTGTGTGTGTGTGTGTTGTAACACCTGTTGTGGACCAGCAAATCATGTGGACACCTTCTTGGTGTTTGCCCTGGTATTCATTTCTGCAAAAGCACACATTTGCCTAAATTAAGTTAATGCTAGGTATTATTTTCTTTTATTATTTAAGCAACTTTTATTTGAGAATTTCTAAAAATATCTCAATTTATAGACACTCTCAAGAATATGGGAAAAGGGTTATGATAAAATAAGAGCTTCAAGTCTCTGCTTTAGAGAATTTTTTTCATAAGAAATCATATATAGTTCTGAATTTCAAAAAATAGTCCAAGATAATTGGTATTCAGTCCATAGTCATTAAACAATTGTGACATGCCACAACTAGGCTGGTATTGGGATATAGAAATGAAAGTTTAATTCCTTACTTTCCAGGAGCTTACAGTCCACAGGATGAGGAGAAGGTGAAAAGCAAAGATATAAACATCATACAGTGAGGTAAATGTTTTAGAACCAGTAAATATTGAGTGCAGTGGGGATCCAGGGTATTAGGATGTTTGGGGTCTCTCTTCATTAGAGCTATGAGAACTCCCTATAAAGAAATTTACTGTGTGTGTGTGTGTGTGTGTGTGTGTGTGTGTGTGTGCGCGCGCTCATGCGCACACTTGCAGGGATGCATACTCTATGTATGCCTTTATTGAATTCACTGGTCTACAAAATACAGGGACAACTCCTGCCCAACAATTTTAATACAATTGCATGCAATTACATGTTGAAAGCCAGAGAATGAAGAGACAGATTTCAGACCAGGCTGTAATTCAATTACAGAACAACAGAAGAGGGAGAGAACTAACAAAGGCTGAAGCTGCACGTTTGCAAATGAGTTGATGCAGCTGATAAAAAAATTCAGGCTCTTTCAGATGCCAGTGCCCACAGAGGTGAAGGTGCAGAAAACAGCATGGAGGGGTTAGAACCAAAGCGAAAAAGCAGACCCGAGGACAGAATGAATCATTAAAGCTGGTAACACTTGAAGCCCTTGCTTCAATTCCAATGATTCCTGGCTTGGTTGAAAACAGTTGACAGATTGTTCCTGTATTATATTTGTGTTTTCATGCTGCCTTTGCTCTTTCAATCACAGAGAGTACAGGATACAGATAGAAAAAGGAAACATGCCTTTTTTTGCAGCATTTTGCAAAAGCTAAGATGTGAAAAGGGCTGGAAATTTTGCAAAATTTTGTTCTTGATCAGTTTTACAAACCCAAGGGTTACATATGATTTGAGTAAAAAAAGAGAACAATTTTTGCTAGACTTTCTAGTTCCTCTTTTATCCCTTCTGGTCACATCCTGGCCCTTGCATTCCTGCAAATCTTCCCTGAAAACCACTGCTTATTGTTCTTCCTGAGCTAGTCTACTGGTTTATAAACTTCTTAAAGCAGCTTTGTGCTCTTTAAAGGACTGCCCAGTGCATCTCAGGGGAAGCGTGTGGACTAAATTGACTCCTGAAGATGGTTTGTGCAGAAAAACAATGTTTGGAGAACTAGATTGGGGTCTAGTATGTGGGCCTTGAATATTTGGCTCTGAAGTTTGAAGATTGGAAAATAGGCCCTGGGGCTCCATATGAAAAACATGAAGCTTTGTAGGGATTAATGATGCCAGTCCAGATGGATGGTGGAGAAGGGCAGGAAGAGATACTAAAAGCAGAAAGAGTATTACAGAATCTAACGGTGAGGTGTAAACTCATATGTGAACTAAGATTGTTGACATGAAAGATTAGGTACATATATAAATTTATCCTTCATTCAATCACCAAATTTTTGTTGGACACTATGTTGGATGCTTTATGAAGATCCAAAGGTGTATCAGGCATTTTTTATGCCCTCACAGCTTCAACAACTAACTGCTTCTATTGTTTTTAAGGATCATTTCAAGCTTGACCTGCTCAAGGAAGTCTTCTTTGATCCCATCCATCTTTCAGATCATTGCCCAGGTCCATGGTTTCCAAGATTAAGTGCTCTTCAGACTGGTGAGATTATTTTTTTATATGCACATCATCCACTTTGAACTGTGAGACCTTTGAAGTTGGTAACTATGTCTCATTCAGCTTGGTGATGCCCAGAAAGCAGTGCAATGCCTACCACAGAGGAGATATCAGCATGGGCCAATCACAGTGTTACCAAACTCAGGTTTGGCTGTTTGCTGGTCAAAAGCCTATAATTCTAGAGCTGAGTGTTAGTAGAAAGGAAAGTTATTTTAATCAGAGAAGCCAACAGTCTTGCGAGAAGGTGGTCTCATGTCCAGAGACGAACTCTGAAGATGCTACTCAGCCTTAAAAGTTATTAAAAAGAAAAATGGAAGAAAGAAGAATCTCAGTGAATCATCAAAGCAGGAGGTTGGGTTCTGCTTTCTTCTCTATTATATGCAGGCTGGCTGACTCTGTCTTCAGATGTAATCTTGCCCATGTGATCAGCCTGTAGGATTGCTGAGGAGGCTGGTGGGAATACAGGGCTAATCATTCTTTAACTATTTCATCCTTCATTCCTAATTCTTTTTATCTAGGAAAGGAATCAACAGGTTAGACAGTGTGTTCCATCCTGTGTGTTCAGGAGAGCATAAGTCAGGAGTTATGTTGAATTGCCTAGTGATCTCCTTCCTACAATTAGGCTCTTTTAAGGTTCGAGAGGAATGGCCATGGGCAAAGAGGGAAGGGGCAAAAGAATTGCTTTTAATATGTTGTGTGTGAGGAGTATTTGGTGTCTAGAAGGTATATAATGAATGTAGAAACACAGTACAATTGAGGAGAGAAAGCAATATTCAGATTTTAAAAAGGCAGAGAAACTTTATATCTGAGTAGAGAAGATAGGCCACAAATGAGGGGTTGAAAGAGTAATATTCAAAATCAAAGAGCTTGAAAATATGTGGGCAGTTAAACATAAATTGGGCTATATTGTTCAGTCTGAAGATGAAAGGCGGTCAGAGTTCTGGAGGCCAACTTGCATGTCGTGTTGGAACCATAGTGTGGGACAACCAGGGCATGGGACATCAAATAGAGCAGTGTGGAAAGAAGCTGGAGATGTACGTTTTCTCTCCAGTAAGTGGTCCTGGATGGATTTACAGATGCTTTCTGTTTACTCATTCATTGATGCAACACTGCTGAACGTTCAATAAGTGACTACCAAAGTGTGAGAAAGTGAGTTGGTCCTCAGCCAGTGTTTGCTGAACCAATGCTAGACGCATTGAGGATTGCTAACGAAGACAGGTGTACCACAACAATTCTAGTGCTAAGCTAGAATAGGAGCACTTAGACACAGAGGACCAGGTAGAACCCCACTGGAACAGGCTTCTGTTGATTTTTGCCTGGAAAGCTGATTAGGCAGACAGAGAAGTGGAAATGTTGGGGAGGAATCTGGATGTCAGGAAAAGCAGAAATAGACATTTATATCAGAAATCAGTAGACACAGTTAGGAAAATATTAGGAGCCCCATTTGGTAGAAGAGTAGGGATTGTGTGTAGCTACTGTTAAAATGAAGACTTTGTTGGTGAGATGCTTACACCACATATAGAGGAAAAGGTAGATGTCATCCAAAACTGTACATATGTGTGTAATTATGAAGCCTCAGTTCCTATTAATGAGACCATCCATGGAGTTTTTTCCTGAAAATATTCGCAGAGAATTCTCTCTTTACCAAAGCTCATCATCTCCTTTTCATGCTGATCACCTATTTTTTCCCACAAAGATCATGGTAATAAACCACCAGAAAATAAAGCTGGAAAGGCCATTAGACCAGTAGCCAACCACGAGCCAGTCAGGCTTTATGGGCTGCCGAACAATCTGACTTTGGGTGGATTGCTTCTCTTTTGAGTTTAAGCTTCTCTGTGTTCTAACAATGTTGAGCTCAATGGTATTTCAAATTCTTTCTGACTCTGAGAGCTTTAGGGTCGTTTCTGTCTCGTGTTTACACTAAGTCAAAACACAGTGAGAGAGAGAGCACAGGATCTGGCCAGGCAATAGCATCTGATGATTTAAATGGCTACATAGTGAATGTTTTAAAAACTGAAATAAATCATCCACATTGTCGCACAAGGAACAATGAAACAGTAACAAGCTCCCTAACACAGAACTGGGGTGGGAGCTCCTCTCCCTGGAAAAATTAAATCAGCTCAAGTCATCAGACCTTCCATTTCTAATTTGTACTGAGAAAATACACAAGCAATCATCTAAAACTACAATTGCAAGAGGAAATGAATAAAGCAGTGTGTGTATGTGTGTGTGTCTTAAATGATCCTTTTCAAAATAAGCATTTCTGCAGAATGTGTTTTTCTACCATTGCAGAACTTTTCTCAAATGTATTCAAATTTAGGTGAAAATAAGTGAATAAAAACACATTTCTCAGTGCAAAGTAATTGACAGAGGGAAAGATAGATTTGAGCCATAATGCCCCTTGGATGCACGTGCTAGTCAGAGAAAGGAGATGTCTTCAGTTGTCCTGTTACTGGTCATTATTTTAACTGAAAGCATAGACTAGCTACTTTTTTAACCATGGATTTGAAAGTGCAGCCATGCCTTCTGTTACTATTCAAAAATCACATTAAGTTCTCATCAATGATGTTGACCAGTGGGGAAGCAAGTCGGTAGGTGCCTTTCTACTGTTGGGAGAGAGGCAAGGCTCACCTAACATCTCTGCTTGGATAGGCGGGCAAACATGCAGTAGGTGACGGCTGCTGTGGGCGCTGTTGTATCATGCTGTGGAAAAACAGGCTGCCTGGCCGTAACGCCGCTTCTTCTGAGGACCCGCTCTTGCATCGTGTGTGCAAAACAAAAGCAATGGATTCGCTGTGGCAGCCTGTGTGCGCCTGCCCTTCCCCATCGTGGGGATTAGGAAACAAGAAAGAGAAGGACAATGTTAAGGTGGTCCAGTGGCTGAGATTTTGAGCTTCCGCTGCAGGGGGCACAGGTTCGATCCCTTGTTGGGAAAGCTCCACATACCATGTGGTGTAGCCAAAAAATAATAAATAAATAATTTTTTTGAAGGAGGGCCTGACAAATTGTTTAAGAGAAATCTGTTCCTTTCTCTCTTGAACACTGACAGTCAAAGCTACAACATTGCATATCAGAAATGTGGGGAACTTCTGTAAGCTTTGCCTTGAGGTTTCTGTTAGACCCACAAATGGAAGAAGGTTGAGGGAGGGAGAGCAGGAGGGATTACCAGGTGGAGGATGTTGGGTTTCCCTCAGGCATTTTGAGCTACCAGTGTGATTCTGCAAGACAGCCTTAGTAATGCCAAGTTCTTACATGTTTCTGGGGTGTTTTAATGCAGACAGCCAGGAAACTATTTAAAACATATAGATCACACAGTTTATGAGAAATTTCTCTTTGGGTATAAATACACCAGTTGCAGAAATGTTTAACACAAATTATATGCATCCCAATATCCAAATAACAAATATGCATTAATTCACTCTTTCATTCTACAAATATTTATTGAACACATGGTACAATAGAGATATCAACTCATAACGTCCTGCTTTCATGAAGTTTATATTCTAATGTATCCTAATCACTTTAGCATTTTATAACTTTAATATTTATAAGGAGTTATATGCCTATAGATACTTCAGGGTTCCAAAGAATAGTGAGGGGATATATAAAAGCCTTCCTCAGTGATCAATGCAAAGAAATAGAGGAAAACAATAGAATAGGAAAGACTACAGATCTCCTCAAGATAATTAGAGATACCATGGGAACATTTCATGCAAAGATAGGCACTATAAAGGACAGAAATGGTATGATCTAACAGAAGCAGGATATATTAAGGAAAGGCGACAAGAATACACAGAAGAACTATACAAAAAAGATCTTCATGACTCAGATAACCATGATTGTGTAATCACTCACCTAGAACCAGACATCCTGGAATGCAAAGTCAAGTGGGCCTTAGGAAACATCACTATGAACAAAGCTAGTGGAGGAGATGGAATTCCAGTTGAGCTATTTCAAATCCTAAAAGATGATGCTGTTGAAGTTTTGCACTCAATATGCCAGCATATTTGGAAAACTCATCAGTGGCCACATGACTGAAAAAGATAAGTTTTTATTCCAATCCCAAAGAAAGGTAATACCAAAGAATGTTCAAACAACCGTACAATTTGACTTGTCACAAACAGGAGCAAAGTAATGCTCAAAATTCTCCAGGCAAGGCTTTAACAGTATGTGAACAGGGAACTTCTAGATGTTCAAGCTGGATTTAGAAAAGGCAGAGGAACCAGAGATCAAATTGCCAACATTAGTTGGATCATAGAGAAAGCAAGAGAATTCCAGAAAAATATCTACTTCTGCTTTATTAACTATGCAAAGCCTTTAACTGTGTGGATCACAACAATGTGTACAAAATTCTTAAAGAGATGAGAATACCAGACCACATTATGTGCCTCCTAAGAAAACTGTATGCAGGTCAAGAATCAACGGTTAGAAATTGACAAGGAACAATGGATTGGTTCCAAATTGGGACAGGAATACATCAAGGCTGTATATTGTCACCTTGCTTATGTAACTAATTATAGAGTACATCATGCGAAATGCTGGACTGGATGAAGCACAAGCCAAAATCAAAATTGCCTTGAGAAATACAAATAACCTCAGATATGCAGATGATACCACCCTTTATGGCAGAAAAAGAAGAGGAACTAAAGAGCTTATTGATGAAAGTGAAAGAGGAGAGTGAAAAAGCTGGCTTAAAACTCAACATTCAAAAAATGAAAATCATGGCATCCAGTCCCATTACTTCATGGCAAATAGATGGGGAAACAATGGAAACAGTGAGAGACTTTATTTTCTTGTGCTGCAAAATCACTGTAGGTGGTGACTACAGCCATGAATTAAAATATGCTTGCTCCTTGGTAGAAAAGCTATGACCAGCCTCAGTTCAGTTCAGTTCAGTCACTCAGTCGTGTCTGGTTCTTTGCGGCCCCATGAACCGCAGCACGCCAGGCCTCCCTGTCCATCACCAACTCCCGGAGTCCACCCAAACCCATGTCCATTGAGTCGGTGATGCCATCCAACCATCTCATCCTCTATTGTCCCCTTCTCCTCCTGCCCTCAATCTTTCCCAGCATCAGGGCCTTTTCAAATGAGTGAGTTCTTTGCATCAGGTGGCCAAAGTATTGGAGTCGCAGCTTCAGCATCAGTCCTTCCAATGAATGCCCAGGACTGACCTCCTTTAGGATGGACTGGTTGGATCTCCTTGCAGTCCAAGGGACTCTCAAGAGTCTTCTCCAACACCACAGTTCAAAAGCATCAATTCGTTGGTACTCAGCTGTCTTTATAGTCCAACTCTCACATCCATACATGACTACTGGAAAAATCATAGCCTTGACTAGACAGACCTTTATTGGCAAAGTAATGTCTCTGCTTTTTAATATGCTGTCTAGGTTCGTCATAACTTTCCTTCCAAGGAGTAGGCATCTTTTAATTTCATGACCAGTCTAGAAAACATATTAAAAAGCAGAGGCATTACTTTGCCAGCAATGGTCAATATAGTCAAAGCTATGGTTTTTCCAGTAGTCATGTATAGATGTGAGAGTTGGACCATAAAGAAAGCTGAGCACCAAAGAACTGATCCTTTTTAATTATGGTGTTGGAGAAGACTCTTGAGAGTCCCTTGGATGGCAAGGAAATCAAAGCAGTCAATCCTAAAGGAAATCAGTCCTGAATATTCATTGGAAGCCCTGATGCTGAAGCTCCAGTACTTTGGCCACCTGATGAGAAGAACTGACTCGTTGGTAAAGACCCTGAAGCCGGGAAAGATTGAAGGCAGGAGGAGAGGGGGAAGACAGAGCACGAGTTGGTTGGATGGCATCACCAACTCAATGGACATGAGTTTGAGCAAGCTTGGAGTGTTGGTGATGGACAAGAAATCCTGGCATGCTGCAGTCCATGGGGAGGTGGACATGACTGAGTGGCTGAAATGAACCTATAGATGCACACATTCTCAGTATTTTTGTCATATAGAGTACTACATAGAAAGAAATAAAAGAAAAGCAAACAATAGTAGATATTGTCTACAGTTTGTTTAATCTGCAAATAAGTTATTGAAACTATAGAAAATGCTAACTAGCTAGACTTAGAGGTTGTTTAGTTGCTAAATCCTGTCTGACTCTTGGGACCCTATGGAGTGTAGCCCACCAGGCTCCTCTGTCCATGAGATTTCCCAGGCAAGAATACTGGAGTGGGTTGCCATTTCCTTCTCCAGGAGATCTTAGATACAAGGCAGGAAAAGAGAATCAGGCCAACAGACACCACAGAAGCAGCATGGCAGGGATATGGCATAGCATCACAGACTCAATGGACGTGGATTTTAGCAAACTCTAAGCAACAGTGGAGGACAGAGGAACCTGGCATGCTACAGTTCATG
Source organism: Dama dama (assembly GCF_033118175.1). NCBI lineage: Eukaryota > Metazoa > Chordata > Mammalia > Artiodactyla > Cervidae > Dama > Dama dama. Next base: position 74,694,996 of record NC_083713.1, read on the forward strand.
GGGTTGCAAAGAAGCTGACATAACTTAGAGATGGAATAACAACAACAAATAGTGAGCAAAGTCTGTCAGAGCTTTCAGACCTGGAGACTGCAGTAAACCATGTATGGAGTGATAGCAGCTTGGTCCACAGTGGTGAAAAGTGATCAGATTCTGGATATGTTTTGAAGACAAAGATGAACAGATTTGAAAATAGATCAGATGTAAGATGCGGCTTCCTTGGTAGCTCAGTTGGTAAAGAATCCTCCTGCAATGCAGGAGGCCTGGGTTCGATTCCTGGGTCAGGAAGATCCCCTGGAGAAGGAATAAACTGATCATTCAAGTATTCTTGGGTTTCCCTGGTGGCTCAGATAGTAAAGAATCTGCCTGTAATGCGGTCAACCTAGGTTTTATCCCTGGGTTGGGAAGATCCCCTGGAGGAGGGCATGGTAACCCACTCCAGTATTCTTGCCTGGACAGAGGAGCCTGGTGGGCTACAGTCTATGGGGTCACAAAGAGTTGAACACAGCTGAGCAACTAAGCGTGCACGCACACACACACAGACACACGCACACACACACACACACACACACACACACACACAGAGATGTAGGATATGAGGGAAGAAAGAGTCTAGGGTGATTCTGAAGTTTTGGGCATGAGACAAGAAAGGTTTGCTGCCAACAGTTGAAGAGGTAAATATCATCGGCCATGATATTTAGGAAATCTGGTTCTTGTTGCTGGTGATAGTGACCTCTTTTCCCTCGATCTTCCATGCTGAGAAACCTTTATCAAAACAGTGCAATTACTAGAATAAAATGATCATTTAGGTTTTTATATATTCTACTTAAACCAAACCACTGTATCATATCAGCTAGAATGATGTCCACATTGACTTTTATTGTACTTTGAGTTTTAAAGTCATGGAAGAAGGATCCTAGAAATAATTCATGGCAACTGCATTATGAAGTTAATTCTAACCAATAGTGCGCCATTAAAATATGAATGTGCAAATAGTTCAATTTTATTTTTTAATTAACTTTTCAGAAGTAATAGCTGACAATTGTCCTTGATCAGATCTAATGCTGTACTTAAATGCTTGACAGTTTTTAAGTCATTAATGGAAATCAATGGGAACAACTTTCTGAAAAGCGTTATTTACTTTTATCTTCCTACTCTATTTTTAATAAGGACCAGGATTGAAATGTAACTTCCAAAAATCTCTCTGGCTAGAGTTGTCTATTATTTCCCAAATAAATTCACAGCAGGTACTTACCCCTCTGGTATTAATATCTTCCACAAAATATCCATTCTCTGTTCACCAATACCCCTGCTATCTATGCACCACCCTATCTTTCAAGGGTCAACATAACTTCTACTTCTACTTGCTCTGCCTAGAGCCCACACTGACCTATGACCTCACATACTTCAATGTGATATTTTATATTTTTCACATAGTAGGAAAATATGCTTTGAAAGTTATCATTTGTAAGCAAACATTCTAAGAAAATAAGGATTTAGTTTTTGCATATTGTTTTCCCTCATTTGTCCCTCCTTTCCAGGGATTCTTTAAATTAGCATCCTAGAGTAGAAACATGAAAAGTTCATGATTCTAGTGGGCCCTCATTGGTCACTTGCTGAAATATTTAGAACCACCAGGCCATCCAAATGCCTGATCCTGAAGTGCAGAGAAAAGGTGGAGTTGGGAAGCAAGCTATAAGAGTTGGGCGCACAATCAGTATAGTCCTTGTGTGCTTAGGAAGGAATAGGGTTTGAGGCTAGAGCTATTTTGCTGGTGTCTATGTGAGCTTCTGCATGAAGCTAACAACAAGAAGTTGAGGCATGTGTGGGGAGATGTTAGATCTTTGCTAACGGACTGTCACAGAGAGGACAATAAAGGCAAATGCATGCACCCCATGAGAGAGTCAGCACTGTTGTAGAAAGGGACACCACGGACAAGGAATAAGGATCTTTCTGCTCCTTCTGCCTGCCTCTGCTCTATACCAGGATGCTGGGGGATGAGGAGGAGAGGTGATGGAAAACAGATCCTGCCTCCCTCCATGTCAAGTTGCTAGAGCTACAGGTATGTAATATCTGAGGACTTTGGATGGGAAACGAGATGGAAGTTTGTAAGTGAACAACAGTGAGCCTTGAGAAGCAACAGCTCTGCTAATAATTGAAAAGAAGCCCCAACTTTGTGAACGCCTAATGAAGCTTTGCTAGGGAACTCTGCTACCTAAGAAAACGACAGAAGACTGGCAACAAGCAGTTAATAGTATTTATTGGGGAAAATAAAAACATTTCATGCTTAGAGCCCAGTAAACTTTCCTCATTAAACTGATGTTCCTTTCTTTCTTCAGAAGTGGAAATAAAATTACCAACTTTCAGTGCTGCCCAAAAGAACTAAGAGCCAGGGGCTATTGATAGTGGTCAGAAAAAGCTGACTCCCCTATCTGACAGCTTTAAGAACAAATGTGAGCAACGGAAAAAGTAGGATTTTCTCTCTCTCTCAACGTTTATAATGTGCAGATGTTTAATAAGTAAATATTATCTCACGGTTTGTCTTTTCCCATAGGTGGCGCTAGTGGTAAAGAATCTACCTGCCAATGCAGGAGACGTAAGAGACAAAAAAGATGAGGTTCCATACCTGGGTCTGAAAGATCCCCTCCAGGAGGGCATGGCAACCCGCTCCAGTATTCTCGCCTGGAGAAGTCTATGGACAGAGAAGCCTGACAGGCTACAGTCACAAAGAGTCCCGAAGAGGGTCAAGACATGAATGAAACTATTTAGCACGCACGCACACACACACATACCCACATTCCTATAAACTACCCCTATCCCACGAGTGTCCTACACTTGGTCTGATGTTAAAGGAAAATTGTACTTTGATCTTTTCATTTATATTCTTTGTTTTGAATTGTAAACACATCATATATCTGACTTGTATGACCTGTGCTCCCAACTTCCTAAATCATTATTCTTTCTCAAATTTCAGTCCTTGATCTTTTTCATCCGTCCATACTGATTTCCAGCATTAGGCTATGGCTTTTCAAAGGATGAAATGATATCATTTGCAGCAACATGGATGCATTTATAGAAGATCATACTACATGACGTAAGTCAGACAGAGACAAGTCTCATCACGACACTGCCTATATGTGGAACCTTATGAGACAATACAAATTAACTTATCTGCAAAACAGAAATGGAGTCACAGATGTTAAAAATAAATTTGTGGTCATCAAGGAGTAAGGAGGGGGGGATAAATTGGGAGATTGGGTTTGACATATATCTACTACTACGTATAAAATACGTAATTAATAAGAAGCCACTGTGTAACACAGGGAACCATACTCAATACTTTACAATGGTCTGTATGGGGAAAGAATCTGGAGAAGAGGGGCTATAGGTGTATGTGTAACTGATCCACTTGGCTGTACACTGGAAACTAACACAACATTGTAAATCAGCTACACTCTAACATCCCAGTCCTGGACATGAATATAGAGAAAACAGTAACTCGGAAAGATACACGCACCCTAGTGTTCACTGCAGGACTATTCACAAAGTCCAGGATGTGGAAGGAGCCTGAATGTCCATCAACAGAATGGCTAAAGAAGATGTGGTACAATATACAATGGACTATCGCTTAGACATCAGAAGGGAGAAGGGAATGGCAAGCCACCTCAGTATTCTTGCCTTGAGAACCCCATGTACAGTATGAAAAGGCAAAAAGATAGGACACCGAAAGCTGAACACCCCAGGTCAGTAAGTGCCCAATAGGTTACTGGAGAAGAGAGGAGAAATGGCTTCAGAAAGAATGGAGAGGCTGAGTCAAAGCAAAAACAACACCCAGATGTGGCTGTAACTGGTGATGGAAGTAAGTCTGATGCTGTAAAGAACAATATTGCATAGGATCCTGGACTGTTATGTCCATGAATCAAGGTAAATTGCAAGTGGTCAAACAGGAGATGGCAAGAGTGAACATCGACGTTTTAGGAATCAGTGAACTAAAATGGACCAGAATGGATGAATTTAACTCAGATAACCGTTATACCTACTACTGTGGGCAAGGATCCTTAGAAGAAATGGAATAGCCATCATAGTCAACAAAAGAGTCCAAAATGCAGTTCTTGGGTGCAATCTCAGAAATGATAGAATGACCTCTGTTTGTTTCCAAGGCAAACCATTCAATATCACACTAATCCAAGTCTATGCCCAATAAGTAATGCCAAAGAAGCTGAGGTTGAATGATTTTATGAAGATGTACAAGACCTTCTAGAACTAACACAAAAAGAAGATGTCCCTTTTTTCACAGGGGACTGGAATGCAAAAGTAGGAAGTCAAGAGATACCTGGAGTAACAGGCAAGTTTGGCCTTGGAGTACAGAATGAAGCAGGGGAAAGGCTAGCAGAATTTTGCCAAGAGAACACACTGATCATAACAAACACCCCCTACAGCAATACAAGAGACAACTCTACAAAAGGTCATCACTAGATGGTCAATACTAAGATCAAGTTGATTATATTCTTTGCAGCCAAAGATGAAGAAGCTCTATACAGTAAGCAAAAGCAAGACCAGGAGCTGACTGTGGCTCAGATCATGAACTGCTTATTGCAAAATTCAAACTTAAATTGAAGAAAGTAGGGAAAACCACTAGACCATTCAGGTATGACCTAAATCAAATCCTTTATGATTTTACCATGGAAATGACAAATAGATTCAAGGGATTAGATCTGATAGATAGAGTGCCTGAAGAACTATGGATGGAAGTTCATAACACTGTACAGGAGGTGATGATCAAAACCATCATTAAGAAGAAATGCAAAAAGGGAAAATGGTTGTATGAGGAAGGCTTACAAATAGCTGAGAAAAGAAGAGAAGTGAAAGGCAAAGGAGAAAAGGAATGATACATCCACCTGAATTCAGAGTTCCAAAGTGATCAATGCAAAGTAGAGAAAAACAATAGAATGGGAAAGACTAGATATCTCTTCAAGAAAATCAGAGATACCAAGGGAACATTTAATGCAAAGATGGGTACAAAAAAGGACAGAAATGGTGTGGACGTAACAGAGCAGGAGATATTAAGAAGAAGTGGCAAGAATACACAGGAGGACCATACAAAAGGGATTTTTATGACACAGATACCACAATGGTGTGAGCACTCACCCAGAGCCAGAGGTCCGGGAGTGCGAAGTCAGGTGGGCCTCAGGAAGCATCACTATGACAAAGCTAGTGGAGGTGATGGGATTCCAGCTGAGCTGTTTCAAATCCTGAAAGATGATGCTGTGAAAGTGCTGCACTCAATATGCCAGCAAATTTGGAAAACTCAGCCGTGGCCACAGGACTGGAAAAGTTCAGTTTTCATTCCAATGCCAAAGAATGTTCAAACTACCACACCATTGCACTTATTTCACACACTAGCCAAGTAGTGCTCAAATTTCTCCAAGTTGACTTCAATAGTACATAAACCGAGAACTTCCAGATGTTCAAGCTAGATTTAGAAAAGGCAGAGGAATCAGAGATCAAATTGCCAACATCACTTCGATCATAGAAAAAGCAACTCTTTGCATGAGGTGGCCAAAGTATTGGAGTTTCAGCTTCAGCATCAGTCCTTCCAATGAACACCCGGGACTGATCTCCTTTAGGATGGACTTGTTGGATCTCCATGCAGTCCAAGGGACTCTCAAGTAGATGAATGGATAAGGAAGCTGTGGCACATATACACAATGGAATTTTACTCAGCTATTAAAAAGAACACATTTGAGTTAGTTCTGATGTGGTAGAAGTAACTGGTAACTGAAGCCTATTATACAGAGTGAAGTAAGTTAGAAAGAAAAACACCAATGCAGTATATTAATGCATATATGTGGGATTTAGAAAGATGGTAATGACGACCCTATTTGCAAGACAGACAAAGAGACACAGATATAAAGAACAGACTTTTGGACTCTGTGGGAGAAGGCGAGGGTGGGATGATTTGAGAGAACAGCATTGAAACATGTATATTACCATATGTGAAATAGATGACTAGTCCAAGCTAATGCATTAAACGGGGCACTCAAAGCGGTACACTGGGACAACCTAGAGGGATGGGATGGGGAGGGAGGTGGGAGGGGAGTTCGGGATGGGGAACACATGAACACCTGTGGCTAATTCATGTCCATGTATGGCAAAAACCTCCACAATATTGTAAAGTCATTAGCCTTCAATGAAAAAAAAAAAAGATTGCAGGGAGAAATATCAGTAACCTCAGATATGCAGATGACACCACCATTATGGCAGAAAGCAAAGAGGAACTAGAGATTCTCTTGAGGAAAGTGAAAGAAGAGAGTGGAAAAGCTGGGTTAAAACTCAACATTCAAAAAAAAACTAAGATCATAACATCTGGTCCCATCACTTCATGCAAATAGATGGGGAAACAATGGAAGCAGTGACAGACTTTATTTTCTTGGGCTCCAAAATCACTGCAGATGGTGACTGAAGTCATGAAATTAAAAGACACTTGGTCCTTGGAAGAAAAGCTATGACCAACTTAGACAGCATATGAAAAAGCAGAGACATTACTTTGCCAACAACGGTCCATCTAGTCAAGGCTATGGTCTTTCCAGTAGTCATACATGGATGTGAGAGTTGGACTATAAAGAAAGCTGAGCACCAAAGAATTGATGCTTTAGAACTGTGGTGTTGGAGAAGACCCTTAAGAGTCCCTTGGATTGCAAGGATATAAAAGCAGTCAATTCTAAATCAAACCAGTCCTGAATATTCATTGGAAAGACTGATGTTGAAGTTGAAGCTCCAACACTGTGGCCACCTGATGCAAAAAACTGACTCTTCAGAAAAACCCTGGTGCTGGGAAAGATTGAAAGCAGGAGGAGAAGGGGATGACAGAGGATGAGATGGTTGGATGGCATCACTGACTCAGTGGACACGGGTTTGAGCAATCTCTTGGAGCTGGTGATAGACAGGGATTCCTGATGTGCTGCAGTCTATGGGATCCCGAAGAGTCAGACATGATTGCATGACTGAATTAAGACTGTTTACTTAGTCATAGAAAAGAACAAAAGTGTGCAATTTGCAGAGACATGGATATACTTAGAGTGCTATACATACTCTGTCATCCAGAGTGAAGTAAGTCAGACAGAGAAAAACAAATACCGTATAGTATTGCTTATATGTTAAATCTAGAAAAATAATAGATATGTACTTATTTGTAAAGCTGAAATAGAGACACAGATGTGAGAAGAAACCTATGGATGTCAAGGGGGAAAGAAAGGTGGGATGAATTGGGAGATTGGAATTGACATATATATTGTTGTTCAGTCGCTCAGTCGTGTCCAACTCTTTGTGACCCCATGGTCATCAGCACGCCAGGCTTCTGTGTCCTTCACTATCTCCCAGCACTTGCTGATACTCATATCCATCGAGTGGGTGGTACCATCCAACTATCTTTCCTCTGTTGTTTCCTTTTCCTCCTGCCCTCAATATTTCCCAGCATCAGGGTCTTCTATAATGAGTCAGCTTGTCCCATCAGGGGGCCAAAGTATTGGAGATTCAGCTTCAGCATCAGTCCTTCCAATGAACACCCAGGACTGATCTCCTGTAGGATGGACTGGTTGGATCTCCTTGCAGTCCAAGTGACTCTCAAGAGTCTTCTCCAACACCACAGTTCAAAAGCATCAGTTCTTTGGCTCTCAGCTTTCATTATGGTCCAACTCTCACATCCATACATGACTACTGGAAAAACCATAGCTTTAACTAGATGGAACTTTGTTGGCAAAGTAATGTCTCTGCTTTTTAATATCTGTTTAGGTTTATCATGGCTTTTCTTCCAAGGGGAAACATGTTTTAATTTCATGACTGCAGTCACAATATGCAGTGATTTTGGAGACCAAGAAAATAAAGTCTCTTTTATATAGTTCTGTGTATTCTTGCCACCTCTTCTTACTATCTTCTACTATTAGGTCCATACTGTTTCTGTCCTTTTTTGTGCCCAATATTGCTTGAAATGTTCCTTTGGTATCTCTAAATTTCTTGATATATATATACACTTCTTATCCACTTTTGATTATGTTCAGGAGCTTTCATATAGATTTTAAACATGTTGACATAAGGAGTAACACCGATTTTCTAACACTATTAATGAAATAAAGAAGTAGGACATTAATTCTTGTCATAAGAAATTAAAAGAAAATCATAAGAAAAGTATTGTTCTTTATAATTTTTAGAATTAACAATGACCATTGTTTATTTTAATCTAAGTGGATTTTATATCTGTCTTTCTCTCGTTTTAAGTGGTTATTTTTTAGGTATGAACATCAGGATTCATTAAGCAGCTTATCATCTAATCATTCATTGATGGCTGAAACCATAAACCAAAATTATTAAATGTGGGTACTCTGAATATATACTTTGAATATTGCTTTTTCAGTTTGGCCTGCTGAAAAAAACTATTATACCTGCATTTATTTTGTTCCACTATTTTAGTTAAAATCTTATAAGTAAGAAAGTATTTAATGGAGATAAAATGTAGTTCATTTGGCACAGGGACATTTCTCATATAAATCAATAGAAAGAAATCTAATCAGAATTTACAAACAACATTGTTTTGGTTGACTCTCTGAGATTATTTCACCCACAGGGCTAGCAAATAAATTTCTTTTTGTCTTCTCCCTAATATTAGACTAATACTTGTCTCAGTGTGGAATGAGGTAGATAAGACATGCTTAAGATGTTCTCAGAAGCAGCATGACTGGCCAAAAATTGCAGTCTTTGGTGTTGGACAAATCTGCATTTAATTTCATATTTTATCAGTTCACGGTTGAATGCTTTTCTGGCACATATTACTGGACCTCTCTGAGTCTGTTTCCTGTTGTTCAAATGGGGCTAATAATGACTACACTTCAATAGACATTGTCTGCTAAGTGACTAGTCTAGGGTATTTATATGGTGTGGAATCATTTAGGACAAATTTTCAAGTATATTATTGAGTAAACATATTGGATATATCATATTTTGTATTTACCGTTTTGCAGGAGCTTATTTGACAGGAGATGTTTCAGTGAAACTGAAATAAACCAGCCATTAATCATTAACCCTGATGTATGAGGTAACTAAAACTTAGAGAGGTAACTGACTTGGTCAAGGTCAATACTAGCAGGACAAATGTGAGGCCTAACTTTTGGTTTCCTAGGCCAATATTTTCTCTATCTTGATCTAAATGACCTTTAGTACAAGCTATGCTAAACATAATACAGAATTTAGGGAGTATTAAGTCTTGGTCACAGTTGGATGTTTGATTACGTGGATCAGCTCTTTGTGTTGGATAAAGCTAATGACTATCTTTCCAAAACAAAACATTGAAAAACAGAGTCAGGAAACCAAGTTGTGTGAGTAGAGAGGAGTTTATGATCATGCTCACAACCTATGTGTTATATTTTATTTAATCTTTAAGTAATACATATAAAGTGAAGCAAGTAATTAAATTGATTTTGACTCTATTGGTAAAGAACCTGCCTGCCAACACAGGAGATGTAAGAGACGTGTGTTCCGTCCCTGGGTCAGGAAGATCCCTGGAGTATGACATGGCAACCCACTCCAGTATTCTTGCCTGGAAACTTCCATGGACAGAGGAGCCTGTTGGGCTATAGTCCATGGGGTCACCAAGAGTCAAATAAGACTGAGCACACATAAATATATGCATCTATAAACACATAGCTATTTCTTTAGCAGGCCATTTTTCCTAAATGTAAAAGAAAAGTTTTGGCTATTTTATCTCTAAGTTTGCTTTTAAATTTGTCCCTCATGATCAAATTATGTTAGGGAGGGGGAACCTATCTATTATTGACTGCCTGATTATGTCCTTCCTTAAGCATTTTTTCACCTTATATATTCCTGGAGGCTTCCTATATCTGTACCATATAAACTCAGTCCTTTGGTCATGATTTCTTGCCTGTGGATAGAAGCCTCACAGAAAGTGGAAATATCCCATAGCAGGCACTGAGTCTTTTAAACAAGTTTATTTAGGAAGTTGAGTTGGATCTATTCATTGGATGGCAACATCATATAGAAACAAAGATACAGTTGACATGAATTAAGGGTGCCAATGTAGGCACGCTCAGGAGGGTGGCTCTGAGACTTGGGAAGCGTCGTTCTGAGGAATTGAGATTGAGTAGATGCAACAAGTAATGTGCAAGTCAGGAGGAAACTTGTGCTTCTAGAGAGGAAAGAGTGGTGTGGAAGGGGAGAGAGACAGGAAGCTTCCAATTTTTACAGACAGAACTGAAGTTTCTGCCCCATATTATCTGGACATTTCAGTAAATCTTTCCAATAAATCCTCACATGTAGGTAACTCTGAATCGATTTTGGTCTTTGCTAGTAAAGGATCATGATGCTCAGAGAGCCTTTTGGTTGACAAACTTATCGTTGTTTTGTAGATTCAGTGATATAGAGAAAGTGCCACATACTTGTAGAAATTCTTCCATTTTTGTCATAGAACCTTGAACTGAGTATATTCCCAACAAATATTTGATTTGAATCCTCAACATTGTGAAAAATATCTGTTCTGTCTTTATTAATAGGTATTTATTTATTTATCTTTTGACTGTGCTGCACAACATGTGGAATCTTAATTCCCCGACTGGGGATTGAACATGTGCCCCCTGCATTGGAAGTTTGGAGTCTAAACAAGCAAGGAAGTCCCATGAAATGATTTAGACTAAGCTTTAATGTAGCAGCCATCTTTCCAAATCAATTTCTTTGTGATACACAACTGAGGGTTTTTGCCTATTACATCAGTTCATAAGATCATTATCACTGTTGGGACAGAAAAAGTACAGTCAGACGAAGATGAGGTTATTGTTTATTTGTTTTGAGCAAGAGTAGTTTATTAAGAAAAGTGTTAAAAAATTGTGTTTTTTTTTTCATTTGAAAAATGTCTAGTAGACACTAAAACATCTGGTTGAAAACTGAAATCTTCAGTGACACATCTGGATGTTTGCTCCATATGATGTCAAACATGAGGATAATAAAAATATAGAGCTAAATTACTTAAATGTTAAGTTTTCATCCAGATGTTTTATGCTATGTTAGACAAAAATAAAATCTTTATGTCAGACATTAAAGTAAGCAGGAATATCTAAATGTCACTATGAATAAAATAACATTTCTAATATGTTTCACTGGAGAGCAAACTGATAATTAGAGACTATACAAGCAGTTTGTTAGTTAAAACCTTTTTTAATCTGATCCGTAATAACTAGTAAAATGTGGGAATATGGAATGAACATTCCTGGATGAAAATTGTCATACTGACTGATGAATAAACAATTGTATTTTGATTTCCAAGCTGTTATGTTTTGTTCACTTTTTGTTTTTATACATAGGAGTATCTATGAGCTAGTGTTTTGATTTATTTATTAAAGAACACGTAAGTTTATTTTTGCTAATGCATTAGAGAAACGGGGCAAACTTTTGAATTGAAATTCCTTGGCAGTGTTTATTTGTGAGAAATAAAGTCTAAGTAGGTATAACTTGCAGCTCTAATTCAGCTTCACAGAGTACCAGATGATACAGCCAGGGTTGGCTCACAAGTTGTATCCTATGATAACATGGGAAGAGTGAGACCTAGAGAGTTGATAGTAGAAGACATTTGGCTGACCCAGTAGGCTTAGACAAACAAAATGTTAAATCCAGGCAGGAGAATAAATCCAGAGAAGGAAGGACTGTACCTCTGGGTGGTACAGGCAGGACACCAGGTTTACCGTCTAGGGAATCAGAGGAGGTTAAAGGTGCTGCCAAGTCATGCTAGTGGACAGAATCAAATACTCCTCATGGGAAAATACATTAAAAAAAAAAAAAACTAGATATCATGTGTGTGCACGAGTGCTGCTTCAGTTGTTTCTGACTCTTTGAGCCCCAGTGAACTGTGGCCTGCCAGCTTCCTCTGTCCATGGGGTTCTCCAGGCAAGAATACTGGAGTGAGTTGCTGGGCCCTCCTCCAGGGGGTCTTCCCAACCCAGGGACTGAACCCAGGTCTCTTGCATCTCCTGTATTGGCAGACGTGCTCTTTACCACTGGTGCCACCTGTCAATGCATACGAATGAAATCTAGAAAACTGGTACAGATGAACCTATTTCCAGGGCGAGAACAGAAATGCAGATGTAGGAAACAGACATGTGGATAGACGTGAGTGGTGGGGTGAAGAGGACAGCAGGACAAATTGGGAGATGAGGATTGACGTATGAATGCAACAGTGTGTGAAATACATGACTGCTGGAAGCTGCTGGACTGCAGGGAGCTTAGCTCGGTTCTCTGAGGCCTCGACGGGCGGGAGGGGGTGGGTGGGAAGGAGGTCCGTGAGGAAGGGGTTATACGTGTACACAAGCTGAATCACGTCAGTGTTCAGCTGAAACCAACAGTACTGTACAGCAATCATACTACAATAAAAATTATAAACATATAATGTAAATGTATCTTTGAATACTTTTAATAGTTTTCATATTTAATAGCTTAAAAAATAAGGAAAACCTCTATGTTCACTGATCAGTTTTTTTAAATTGGTTCTTTATTTATTCAGGTTGAATTAAAATGTCTCCCATCAAAAATGTCTCCATCAAAATCTTGGTAAGAAATCATAATATATCCATGTGAGTGTTTACCCACAATGAAGAATAAACAGTTCAAGTCCCAGTGACATTCAAAGAGACACTCAATTATAAAGTAGCAGAATATAAGCACAAAGCCAGATCTGGCATCTCCAAAGACCACATTTTCCCCACTTTTGTTGTCTTTGAAAACATCAAAACATTGTCCCCTTTATATGCACTGAGATGAGAATTGCTACACTGAACCATTTCACAGACTAACATGGCTATACAGACTACAGAGGTATATCACAAACTAACTTGAGAAACAAATCTGATTATGGAAAAGATTGAACGTTTTCTACAAACTAGTGTATGTATGAAACATGAAAAGTGTAGAACAGTGAAAAGATGGTAGACTTTATGGTCAGATGGGTAAAACTCTGAGTTTCCATTTTGCCATGCAATTTTTGAGTGAATAACATAAACACTGACTTGAAATGAATGTAAAAAATGAGGGTAACACTAAAGTGACTTTTTCTCTAAATTGTCATCCAGTTAAAATAAAGCTTCTCAAACATATAACTTCATAAACCTTATTCAATGTTTGGTGCACAGAACACAGTAAATATGGAAAGAAAACACTTAAGGAAGTTACTTTCATATCTGTATCTATAGATACATGTATCTGTGTCCTTGCCAATATTTACCAATGTTTCTCTCAAAGGTCAGGACCACGTATAGTATATTGGGATCCACATATGTCTTCTCAGTCAGGAAATCATTTCAGGCTTAGGTCAAGAGTTTAACATCTTGCCAGACAAAGCATGGTTTTGCTCATAAATCTTTGGGACATGTCCAGGCAGGGGCCTTAGAGGCCCAAATCAAGGGCATTAAAGTCAAGAGCACGTGTGTGTGTGTGTGTGTGTGTGTGTGTGTGTGAGAGAGAGAGAGAGAGAGAGAGAGAGAGAGAGAGTGAGTGTGTGTGAGTGTGTGTGTGCGTGCTTATTCAGTCGTGTATGACTCTGTGACCCCATGGATTGCAGCCTGCCAGGCTCCTCTGTCCGTGGAACTTTCCAGGCAAGAATACTGGATTGGGTTGCCATGTCCTCCTCCAAAGGATCTTCCCAACCCAGGGATTGAACTAACTTCTGTGTCTCCTGCATTGCAGGCAGATTCCTTACCAGCTGAGCCATCAGGGAAACATCATTAAGAGCATAGAAAGTTTAAATTACGTCTAGGTGGGTCAGATTCAGGATAGCATAACCCAAATGACTTCTGGAATCTCTCAACCCTTGAAAGCATTATTAAAATATTTTGATATTCAATAGCCATTGATATTCCCCTTGTTCTGTGTTCCTATTCCATATTTTTTCATAGCAACTAAAGTATGTGTGGGAGGTGAAGAGAAGAGGAAATTGTGTTTTTATGGTGAACTTTGGATCAGAATCTGGTTTCTGCAAAGTTTAAGTTCATTGATTGATTTTTCCCTCTTTTTGTGATGCCTGAGTTTTGTGCTACTAAACCGAGATGTAAAATTCAGGCTTTTAAAAACTACTGGCAAAAGCTTTGTATTCACAGGTGTTTGTATTTTGCCCCTTTTACAGAAATACGGTCAGAGGAAAGAATGGAAGAGGTGGTGTTCTCACAGAAGATAACTGAAACCCCTTTAATTTGTTGATAGACCCTGTTCTCTAGAGTTTCAGTGACCATCCCCCTGGGGAAACTTTGTGCGTGTCATTTTATCTACAGCTTCAGAATATGTCCTGGACTCTGTTTTCTTCCTTTTTCCTTCTCCACTCCTCATTTTAAAAATAGTTTGCTTTCTTATTTGTTTCGCAGCATCCGGTGTTAGTGGCAGCATGTGGTATCTTCACGGCATCATGAGGGATCTTCCCTCGTGGAGTGGTGCTCAGACTCCAGGGGCGGTACACAGTCTCCGTGGTCCTGGCACTTGGCCTTGAGGTGCTCTGCAGCATGTGGAATCTTAGCTCCCCAACCAGGGATCCAACCCAGGTCCCCTGCTTTGCAAGGGAGATGTTTAACCACTGGGCCACCAGAGAAGTCCCTCCATCCCTCTTTGTCTGTTATTTTTCTGTTCTCATTTTCTCAGGCAACATTATTTATCCAGCTATTGTCTTCTCTAGATTGTTGCTTGGTGGGCTTTTAACTTCTCATGCAAGATGAGAATTATTCTCTTAAAGAAAGATCTTTCAAATAGACTTTTGGTAAAGCTATTGTTTAGTTATTTTGTCTCTGTTTCAATGTAAACAATCTCTTGCTTGATATGCACCTAGGTAATTTTCAAATATTTAACACATCAAACCAGTGACTTTTTGAAATATTCTTATTTATTTATTTGGCTGCACCAGGTCTTGGTTGTGGCACACAGGATCTTCAATCTTTTTTGCAGCCTGTGGGATCTTTAGTTGTGGAATGTGAACTCTTAGTTGCAGCATGAGGAATCTAGTTACCTGGCTAGGGGTCCAACCTGGGTCCCATGCAATGGGGGTATGAAGTCTTAGCCACTGAATCACCAGGGAATTCCCCCAACCCAGTGACTTTTAGATTATTTCAAGTGGTTTAATAAGTATTGGCACAATCTGGATACTTAATAACAGCTAGACTAAATGGTTTCAGTAAAGGCAGTATAGTGACTTGTGTCATTCCATTATAATCTTATTCTATTTCTAATGCTTAAATATTCTCATAAAAGAAGTTACCTACGGATGAGCATGCTGCTTTCTTTTCATTCTTGTTTGAAGTAAAATTGTTGAAGTCCCAGCTAGATTCAGTAATTGGCTGTCATATGCTATTTTCAATCCTGCTTTGAAGAGACTGCTTCTTTCTCTACTGTTCTCTGTTTGCACCACAAAATATTCAAAATGGACAGATCAAAGTGGAATATTTATTTTTATTGTTCCTCTCTCATTTCTGGTACATATTCCAATTTTCCTTGGAGTAAAGACCAAAGATTTGGGTCAAAATAGAATTTGAACAGAGATGGATTAGATCTGTTAGTTGACCAGGAGATGCAAACAAAGGAGAATCAGAGCTGGAATACTTGTAAATACTTGCAAAACCTGTAGCATTGCCTTCATATAGAGGAAAGCATGAATTGATCATCTGAGAGAAGGAAGTATGAGGTCGAGGAAGGGAAAAGAAGAGAAAGAGAGTCTTCTAACTTTGTTTCCTGAGTGTTTGGTGAAGCTATTGATTACATGCCTACCATCAAAATAGAATTCCACCTGTAAGAGATTGCCTTCACTTGACTTCTGTACACAACTGTCTCTTGAATATAGGAAAGCATCTGTAAAGAGATTAGGTTTACTTTGCAGGTGCCAGAAAGGATTTGTTTGCATCTTATTTATTCTCCTTGAGCTAATGTTTCAAACAAACACTTATTTAAAGATTAGTTCACTTTGTATGGCAGAAATAAGGCTTTGTTTTGGCCACTCTCATGGAACAGGGATGCTTGGTAGAAAGCTTCTCCATTTCTCTGTCTCTGTCTCTCTGTCACTTTTTCCGCCTGTCTCTTTTTCTCCATTCTGGTCCTCTTCTCTCTTAATACAATTTCCCATTCTTCAGGAACATCTTTACCCGTATCTTCCTTCAAAATGGTTTAACATAAATACATACTTAATTTTGTCTTTCTTCTTTATTTAAAACCATGGATGTAGCTAATATGTCTTCTCCCTAATATGTGACTCCCAGCTGGCCCTGCTAGCAGGGGGTAGACTCTGAATCACGTTTTCTGAACTGACCTCTCTTTTGTGTTAAATGGAATCATCGTTGACACATCTGGCACATCTCCTGGAACACATAACTCACTTGAAGTATCAGGAGGCTCCAGCAATAAGACAGCTTTCAGAGTTCTGAGCTGACTGGGCTAGAGGGCCACCTGATGATAGTCAAGGTTATAAGAGCTGTCAAATCTGACAGGCTAGAATCAGATTCCACTTCTTACCTTAGGAATGAATGTTTCCTGAATTGAGATGCCAGGATGGAAATTAAGTGGAAACCATTTCTGAGTAATTGTCTGGTGAAGGGGCAGCTGTCTCCAGCTGTTCTTTTGATTCCTCTCTTTCTACTTGTTAACCTTAAAGTTCTGCCCTTTGTCCCAGTCTAGTCTGATGCAGGAATTAACTTACCCCATTCAGGTTGGTCCAAGGAAGAATCGGATGAAGTGGGTTTGGAAATGTTCATCTCACATTTCATAAGCATCCCAGAGGACCCATATAATCATGACCTGGTTATATGAATGTCCCCATTCTCACCTTGATCCCAGTCTTTCCTGTTCACCCCTGGGCCCTCACTGACACCATAGTTCTTGATATCAAGATTCTTAATACCTATCTATTGCATGAATGGAAAATAGCACATATATAGCAAATAATAAATAGGTTTCAGACTCTGTGTTCTGTGCTTTGGAGATTCAATAATATATATCACAAGCTTGCTTCAAAAGCTTGTAAAGTGCTATGTTGTCTGGTACAGGGATGGTATTTGTGGTACCTCAGGGGCCTACTGAATGTTTGGAAGTCAGGGCCCTTCTTTCTGAAATCAGGAAGGTGCCATGCAGTCTATCCTCTAATAGAAGGAGGGGAGTTTAGTGGCATCCAGAGACCATAACATAGAAGCCATTAGAAAGCGTTACATCAATCTGGAAGAGGAGAGAAACTTACATTCTCATTTAATTTTTTAAATATAAAGATCGTGAAATCTGAATATGAAATCTGAAATGTGAATTCAACCAGTTGTGCTGCCCACCTCCCAAAGGCAGCCAGGCCTGGGACTTGTGCTAATTGACGAGTCTCGTGGCCACCACAGTTACCAACTTCTCTCTCAGTGAGTCGTGATTTGGCCTGGTATCGCTACACTTAGGGACTCAACCATAACTTCAGTTGACATAACTTAGACCATAACTTCAAATGACAACCTGAAAAAATTGATATGGAATATTGTTTATTGTGTCTTTCTCCACTGACGGGCATGAATGAACATTTAAATATTCTGAATATTTCCAATACCTCCTTGGGGGCTAAGCTTATGCCTTCATAAAATAATGAGAAGATGTTCCTGCAAAGACATGAGAATTGACTCATAAAAAATGAGTTAATTAAAGTTCAACATGAATTTAGGTGAAATATGCAACCTAGCAAATTCTTGGATTCCCTGTCTAGACAGTAGGGAAAGAAAATGTACAGAATTGTTGATAATATTTAATAAGATAATGTGTAAAATTTTAAAATAATGTGTAAAAGTTTAATAACTATTTGTCCTCCTAAATTTCCATTTCCTTTCATTATAAACTGTGTATAAGACCATGCCAGAGTGCCTTTACAGATACACAGCGTGGGGATAATCAGGACAATTTGAAGTACTGGAAACAAATGATTGTTTCCTTATCTCCCTTTACTGAGCTGCATCTATTTCTGCTGGTGCACATTATTTAAAGCATTTCTGACAAAACATTCTGCAAAAAAAAATCACATGAGCAAAGCTGAATATGATGGATAAAAATGAAGATATTGAGGGTATCATTAGTTGCTCTCAGAAATTAGTGTACCCTTGAGTCATTGTGGAAGTTTGCTATAATTTTATTCACATGAATCTTTGCATTCCACTTTCCCAAAATTCACAGTCAGTGGGTTCCAGTGACAGAGTTTGAAAACCCCAGCTCTCGAGATTAACAGGTAAAAAGAAAATGCCAGTAATGTGCACCTTAAAACTGTGAGTTGAATGGTAGAATCTTATAGTTTGAGAACACACTGTGAAATAGATTTCTTGTAGGTGAAGGGTGTTCTGGAGAGACTCATATAACTGCACAGGCTACTAGGTCACTGAAAACCCAAGAATGGCATTTGCTAGTTGTATAGAATTGCCCTTTTGTAAGGTTGCAAAAATATAAATATTTATTAACAGTATTCTGAAGAATTACTCTTAACTCTTTCAAAATTAATTAGATTTTTGAAGGAAAGGGATGGGGTAGATTTGAGTGATGTACTACATCTTATAACATTGATATTAAAATCTTTTAAAAGATAAATGCTTCAAAGTAAAATGTTTCAGATCAATGTAAATCTTCTCCTTAGAAATATAATTTTTGTCCTTCTAATACTGCAGACATGAAATGAAAAGATGCTTGCTCCTTGGAAGAAAAGCTATGACAAATCTAGACAGTGTATTAAAAAGCAGAAGCTACCACTTTATTGACAAAGGTCCATACAGTCAAAGCTATGGTTTTTCCACTAGTCATGTATGGATGTGAGAGTTGGGCCATAAAGAAGGTTAAAAGAAAGTGAAAGTGTTAGTCACTCAGTTGTGTCTGACTCTTTGTGATCCGACTGACTGTAGCCCATCAGACTCCTCTGTCCATGGAATTCTCTAGGCAAGAATACTGGAGTGGGTTGCCATGCCCTCCTCCAGGGGATCTTCCCGACCCAGGGATTGAGCCCAGGTTTGCTGCATTACAGGAAGATTCTTTACCATCTGAGCCACCGGGGAAGTCCCCTAAAGAAGGCTGAGCACCAAAGTATTGATGCTTTCGAACTGTGGTGCTGGAGAAGACTCTTAAGAATCTCTTGGACAGCAAGGAGATCAAACCAGTCAATCCTAAAGGAAATCAGTCCTAAATATTTATTGAAAAGACGGATGCTGAAGCTAAAACTTCAATACCTTGACCACCTGTTGCAAAGTGCTGATTCACTGGAAAAGACCCTGATGCTGGGAAAGGTTGAAGGCAGGAAGAGGAGGGGGTGGCATAGGATGGGATGGTTGGGTTGGCATCACTGACTCAATAGACATGAGTTTGAGCAAACTCAAAGAGATAGTGCAGGACAGGGAAGCCTGGCGTGCTGCTGTCCATGGGGTCACAAAGAGCCAGACACAACTTAGCAACTGAGTGACAGCAAGTGCCGCTGCATAAGAAGAAGGTGGGCTGTCTTCTGTCTTCCAGTTTTCTTTCCTCATTCATTCCCTCCAGTTTCTTCTTCACGATGATGCATCTGTTTACAGCTCATAGACAACTATGGATGCATTTTTAATCTCTGATGGGCCACAGCAAACTCAGAGATGAGTAGAAATTTCAAAAGAACAGTTTTTCAAAAACTTCACCAAAGTACCATTTTTCCTCTTTATCGTTTGTTTTCTTCGGCAACAAAATTTCTCACTGCTCTTTGCTACCTTCTTCCAATGTGTTCTTGTTCTGTGTCATTAGCCAACAGTCAGCTGCGTAAATGTTGGCTCACATCCAAGGTGATGATTGCTTCTCATATACACTGTCTTTGCTGTTGGCTCTCAGACTAATAGCTTCTGTTTTTAATAGATGAAATTTAGCATGATTAACTCTCAGGTGATTAATAGAGGGTGTTTTTGAGAGCTAAATAATGAAGAAGCAATTAAATAAATATGATATGCTGTCTTGACCACAAATCAAGTCATACTTTTTCTTACTGCTCCTCGGGTTGTTGTTTGGAGGTCAGAAAGCCGCCATAAACCAGGGAGGAGAGCCCCTGGCAACAGTTCTGGGAAAAATAACAGGACACATGGTAGGGCACAATTCAGCACCACTCGCCTGAGTCTGAACTCTTCCGGTGTGTTATTCATAAGACAGGCAGGGTATTTAACTCATGAGCCCCAGCTTCTTCATCTCCAAAGCAGGAAAGATTAATACATAATTTGTAGGTTTAGATGAAGATTAATGAAGATTAAATGAAGTAATTTATGTAAAACATCTTGCAAAATGCTAGGTACATAATATCCAGTGAATATGTTAGTTTTAAATCCTTTTTCTTCTCCCAGTCTTCACTCTCAACATTTTCCTGGGAGTGAAAGATGTTAGAAGGGATTTTGTATAGGCTTGTAGTCTGTTCTACTCTTCAGTAATCTAGAAAAGAAAGAAATTGATTCCCCAACTCCTTATCCCCCATTATAAAAAAATGCCATTTACAGCTATGGTCACTCATAAGTTATTACTTTTTAAAAAAGCATACACCTTTGGATGTCATATTTGCAGCTTCTAATATCAATTTCCACACTTCCTGTCACTTGGCCTCCCCTGTGTAGAATTTTATAGTTTCACTAGAAGGAATAATATAGTACACAGAAAGTTTAAAAGAGAAACATTATAGATGATTGATAGGTTCTGTACTTTAAACATTCACAGATGATGAGATCTAAAAATGGCAGAAATAGGAAGACAATTTGCCTTAGAACAAATAAGACTTGATTGGTTTATTAATGACTTTCTCCTCGGTTATGCCTTAGGAGCAGACAATTTCAAAATATCATTGGTTTACAACATTATAGATTGATTCTTGCTCATATGATAATGCAGCTCAAAGTAGTGCTCCATTTTATTTTTTATCATTTGGAGATAAGAAATAATGGCACTTATCAACAATACTATAAAATTAGCAAATTCTTATCCAAATATCTTTTTTATTCATTTTCGTTGAGGTATAATTTACATATCTTACAATGAATATTTAATGTTCAGGTTAACGAATTTTTACCATAGCACACCATGTTACCACCACCTAAAATAATATCAAGACTGTTTCCCATCATCCCCAGACATGAAGACGCCCTTTTGTCTCCTTCCGGTCAGTCCCTGCCAGGCAAACCCTTCTATCAGCTAGTTTTGCCTAGTCTAGAGTCCATTTTTAAATAGGATTATAAAATATGAGCTTTCCTGTGGCACATATACACTATGGAATATTACTTAGCCAAATGAATTCAAAGAATTCATTTGAATCAGTTCTCATGAGATGGATGAAACTGGAGCCCATTATACAGAGTGAAGTAAGCCAGAAAGATAAGGACCAATACAGTATACTAATGCATATATATGGAATTTAAAAAGATGGTAACGATAACCCTATATGCAAAACAGAAAAAAAGACACAGATGTACAGAACAGACTTTTGGACTCTGTGGGATAAGGCGAGGGTGGGATGTTTCAAGAGAACAGCATTGAAACAAGTATATTATCAAGGGTGAAACAGATCACCAGCCCAGGTTGGATGCATGAGACAAGTGCTCAGGGCTGGTGCACTGGGAAGACCCAGAGGAATCGGGTGGAGAGGGAGGCCGGAGGGCGGATCGGGATGGGGAACACATGTAAATCCACGGCTGATTCATGTCAATGTATGGCAAAAACCACTACAATATTGTAAAGTAATTAGCCTCCAACTAATAAAAATAAATAAAAAAGAAAAAAAAAAAATCAGTTCTTACCAAACACAATAGGAAGCATCCTGTTTAATAGTTTACTAGGTCTAATATTTCAGCACGTAACAAAGTAGTTCCAGATTTATTAGGGGGTGTGTAATAAAAAAAAAAAATATGAGCTTTCATGTGTTGGCCTCTTTTCAATCAGCATAATATCTGCATCTTGTATAGTCATGTTTTTGTGTGTATCATTAAGAACTTTTTATTGCTCAATGGTTTCCATCTAATGACTATGTAATTAGCTCAATGCATTGGCTCATTCCCTTGTTATGAATACTGGAGTCATTTCCAGTTTGGGCTACCATGAATAAAGAAGAAGAAGTCTTTGTGGACATATGTTGTCACTTCCTTTGGAAAAACACTTAGGAGTAGAAATACTGAGTCTAAGGGTAGGTATATGTTTGACTCTATGAATAACTGCCAAACTGTTGCCCAAATTGGTTCTTACCATTTCTCATTTCACCAGCCATGTCGTAGAGTTCCAATTGCTGCACACTCGCTGGCATTCAGGTTGGTTGCTGCTGCTGCTGTTAAGCCGCTTTAGTGGTGGCCGACTCTGCAACCCCACGGACTGCAGCCTACCAGGCTCCTCTGTCCATGGGATTTTCCAGGGAAGGGTCCTGGAGTGGGTTGCCATTGCCTTCTCCGATTCAGGTTGGTAAATAATCTTTTTATGGAGAGGAAGGATGATGCCAGAAGATATGAAATGGCATCTCACTGGAGTTATAAATTGCATTTCTTTGGTAATTACTGATATTCTGGACCTTTTTATGTACTTTTTGTCTATTCATGTATCTTCTTTTGTGAGATGTTCAAGTATTTTTGGCCACTTTTATTGGGATGTTCATCATTTTATTGTGTTTAAGGATGATTTTGTATATTCTAGATATTAATGATTTGGAAGATATATGTACTTGAAACTATTTTCTGAGTATGTGTATCATTATCTTATGGTTGCTTTTGATAAGCAGAAGGATCTATGAAAATCTTTTACCTTTTTTAAAAAATTAGGTTTGTTGCTTTCTGATGTTTCTAGATATAAGTTCTTTATCAGTTATATGGTTAATATTGTCTACCAGGATTTAAGTCATCTTTCCATTATCTCATTTGTGTCTTTCAAAAAGTGTAAGTTTTTAATTTCGATAAATTCCAGTTCACCAATTTTTTCTTTTCTGGAATAGGCTTTTGGTATCATATGTAAAAAAGTTTGCTTAACTCAAGTCCACAAATATTTTTTTCTCAAATTTTCTACTAGTGGCTTTTTGTTTTGAAAAGATCTATGATGAACTCTGAGTTAATTTTTATATTTGGTACAAAGAATGGATGAGATTTATTTGTTTGTTTTTTTCTTGCTTTTTTGCTCATGTTTTCTTTTGCGTGTTAGTTAGTTGCTCAGTTGCATCTGACTCTTTGCAACCCCATGGACTATAGCCAACCAGTCTCCTTTGTCCATGGAATTCTCCAGGCAAGAATACTGGAGTGGGTTGCCATTTCCTTCTCCAGAGGGTCTTCTCAACCCAGGGACTGAACTTGGGTCTCTTGCATTGGAAGCAGGAGACATCAGGTGTGAGACATCAGGGCTATTTGTGCTATGGTTATTTATATTTGAATTCTACAATTACACATTGCATATTCCATGTTATTGTTTTTGCATGTACAGTCCCATGTATAGTCATCAGTCTTTAAATCTCTCACTGTTTGTCAATAAAATCATTAAATTTTTTTTTATGTTTACACAGACACTTTCTTAAAATTGGTGCTCTTCTACCTTACAAGTGTAAGAATTCTTTCTAAAAATCTCACACCTCTATTTTAATGAACATATCTTTATTTTGCTTATGTTTTGAGGAATATTCATGTTGGATATAAAACTCTATACTTTTCCCCCTCTCTCATATCATTTTAAAAACATCATCATATTGTCTTCTGGCCTCCATTTTTACAGTGGCAAGTCATCTGTAATTCTTATATATGTTTTCCTGCATGAATTGAGTCCCTTCCCCTGTTAACTTCTAATGCTTGCTTTTTATCCTGGGTATTAGTAATTTTATTAAAATGTGCCTAAACTTGGGAATCTTTTTATTTATCCTGTTTAGAATTCACATAATTTCCTTTTGCTTTGGGCTTCCCTGGTGTCTCAGAAAGTAAAGAATCTGACATGGCTGAAGCGATTTAGCAGCAGCAGCTGCAGCAATGCAGGAGACCCAGGTTTGGCCCCTGGGTTGGGAAGATCCCTTGGGAAGGGAATGACAGCGCACTCCATTATTCTTGCCTGGAGAATGCCATGGACAGAGAAACCTGGCAGGCTACAGTCTGTGGGGTGGCAAAGAGTCGGACACGACTGAACAGATCTCCGTCTCTGTCTGTCTTGTTGCTTTAGACTGATACTCTTCATCACTTTTGGAAAATTCCTGAGATTTTTTTTTTTTTTTGAGGTGGGGGGGAACTAAAATATTATCTTTACTCTTTTTTTAATTAAAAATTATACAAGTTTAAAGGTTACTTGCCATTTACAGTTTTTACAAAATATAGGCTATCTTATCCTTGTTGTACAATACATCCCTGAGCCTATCTAACACCCAATAGCCTTTGTATCTCCACATATATTGCCCCACCACCTTCCCTATTGGTAACCATTAGTTTGTTCTCTGTATCTCTGTCTGCTTCTTTTTATGATATTCACTAGTTTGTTGTGTGTGTGGTTTTTTTTTTTTTTGGTTCCACAATGAAGTGACAGCATACAGCATTTGTCTTTCTCTATCTGACTTATTTCACTTAGCATGATGCCCTGCAAGTCAATCCATGGTTTTGCAAATGGAAAAATTACATTCTTTTTTTTTAACAGCTGAGTAGTATTTCATTGTGGAGATGGAGACAGAGAGATATGCTACATCTTCTTTATTCATTCATCCAGTGATAGATACTTAGGTTGTTTCCAAATCTTGGCAGTCATAAATAATGCTACTATGAACATTGATGTGCATGCATCTTTTCAAATTAATGGGTTTTTTTTTTTTTTCTTTTCAGTTATATACTTGGGAGTAGAATTTCTGGGTCATATGGTAGTTCTATTTTCAGTTTTTGAGAGGAAAGGCAGAAGGCCAATAGGCATATGAAAAGATGCTAAACATCACCAATCACTGGGGAAATGGAAAACAAAACAAAATAATAATGATATATCACCTAACACTTGTCAGAATTGCTATGATCAAAAAGACAAGAAATAACAACGTTAGTGAAGTTGTGGAGAAAAAAGAACACTCATACACTGATGGTGGAAGTGTAATTGATGAAGCCACTGTAGAGAAAAGTATAGAGGTTTCTAATCTTTATTCTTCATTAAGTTGAAGGTAAAGGATGCAGGAATAAAGGAAGACAATAGAATGGGAAAGACTAGAGTTCTCAAGAAAATTGGAAATACCAAAGGAACATTTCATGCAAAGATGGGCACAATAAAGGCAGAACAGTATGGACCTAACAGAAGCAAAAGATATTTAGAAGAGGTAGTAAGAATACACAGAAGAATTACACAAAAAAGATCTTCATGACTCAGATAGCCATGATGGTGTGATTACTCACCTAGAGCCATACATCCTGGAATGAGAAGTCAAGTAGGCCTTAGGAAGCATCACTACAAACAAAGCTAGTGGAAGTGATGGAATTCCAGTTGAGCTATTTCAAATCCTAAATGATGATGCTGTGAAAGTGCTGCACTCAATATGACAGCAAATTTGGAAAACTCAGCCATGGCCGCAGGACCAGAAAGTGTCCGTTTTCATTCCAATCCCAAAGAAAGGCAAAGCCAAAGAATGCTCAAACTATCACACAATTTAGCTCATCTCAAATGTTAGTAAAGTAATGGTCAAAATTCTCCAAGCCAGGCTTCAACAGTACATGAACCATGAACTTCCAGACGTTCAAGCTAGATTTAGAAAAGGCAGAAGAATCAGAGATCAAATTGCCAACATCCTTTGGATCATAGAAAAGTCAAGAGAATTCAGGAAAAACATCTACTTCTGCTTTATTGACTATGCCAAAGACCTTGACTGGTTGGATCACAGCAAACTGTGGAAAATTCTTAAATAGATGGGAACACCAGACCTCCTGACCTGCTTCCTGAGAAATCTGTATGCAGGTCAGGAAGCAACAGTTAGAAATGGACATGGAACAACAGACTGGTTCCAAATTGGGAAAAGAGTTTGTCAAGGCTGTATATTGTCACCCTGCTTATTTAGCTTATATGCAGAGTACATCATGAGAAACGCTGGGATGGATGAAGCACAAGCTGGAATCAAGATTGCTGGGAGAAATATCAATAACCTCAGATATGCAGATGACACCACCCTTATGGCAGAAAGTGAAGAGGAACTAAAGAGCCTCTTGATGAGAGTGAAAGAGGAGGGTGAAAAAGCTGGGTTAAAACTCAACATTGAAAAAACGAAGATCATGGCATCCAGTCCCATCACTTCATGGCAAATAGAGGGGAAACAATGGAAACAGTGACAGACTTTATTTTTCTGGGCTCCAAAATCACTTCAGATGGTGGACTGAAGCCATGAAATTAAAAGGCACTTGCTCCTTGGAAGAAAAGCTATGACCAACCTAGACAGCATATTAAAAAGCAGCAAAAAACGTTACTTCGGCAACCAAGGTCCGTCTAGTCAAAGCTTTGGAAGACGGAGGATGAGATTGTTGGATGGCGTCACCGACTCGAGGGACATGAGTCTGAGCAGTCTCTGGGTGTTAGTGATGGACGGGGAAGCCTGGTGTGCTGCAGTCCATGGGGTTGCAAAGAGGCGGACACAGCTGAGCGGCTGAACTGAACTGAAGAGGGTGCAGCGTGAGGTTAGATGAAATAGGGCTGCCAGGTGAATTCCTTTAGCAGCCACTTCCTCCTTCCATACTGGGCCATACCGGTCAGAAAAACGGGTGGAAAGATTGCTGGGATAGACTTTCTCAGGTACGGTCTCTACCCTACCCCTTTAGTCACACCAACAAAGAGCAGGAAAGAAAAAAAAAAAACACAACTGTGCCGGCATCTGTTTCCCAAAGGCAAAATAAGTGGCCGATTGAGCAACCCTAGTTTACTGTTTTATCACTAACATGGATGGCACTTTTTCCTTAATTGTGGTAAATATATATAATCTAAAGCTGGCCATCCTAAGCATTTTTTTACTTGCACATTTCCCAGCCATTAATTACTTCATAATTTTGTATATGGTTGTATATTCACTATTTGTATATTCACTCGTTGTTTCCAAAACTATTCATCCCCTTAAATGGGAACTTGGTAAGCATGAAACAATATCTCCTTTCCCCCTCAATTTCTCCACGTCCTAAGTCCCTGGTCACCTTTAATCTACTTTCTACCCCTACAAATTTGGTGATTCTTATGTTTCACAGAAGTGAAATCATACAATATTTGTCCTTCTGTGTGTGGCTTTTTCGTTTAGCGTGTTTTCAAGTTTCATCTGTGTTTTAGCACCTGTCAGAGTCCCATTACTTTTTATAGCTGAAAAACATTTCATTGTGTATACATATCACATTTTGTTTATCCATTCACTTGTTGATTGACCCTTGAGTTGTTTCTCCCTTTGGGCTACTGTGAATAGTACTGTACTGAATACTCGCATACGGAATTCGTGCCCTTGTTTTTAATCCATTAGGTTATCTCACCAGGACTTCAATTGCTGTCATTTGATAATTCTACAGTTATCATTTTGAGGAACCACAGAACTTTTTTTCACAGTGGCTGCACCATTTTGCATTCTCATCAGCAATGCGCAAGTGTCCCAATTTATCCACATCCTTGCCAACACTTCTTATTTTCAGTTCTTTTCTGTTTCCTTTCAATTACAATCATCCAAGTAGATGTAAACTAATATCTCATTGTGGTTTTGATTTGCATTCCCATAATAATTAATGACAGGCTTCCCTGATGTCTCAGATGCTAAAGAATCTGCCTGCAATGCAGGAGACCTGAGTTTGACCCCTGGGAGGAGGAAGTGGCAACCCACTCCACTAGTGTTGCCAGGAAAACCTCGTGAACTGAGGAGCTTTGTGGGCTACAGTCCCTGGAGTCACAAAGACTCAGACATGACTGAAGTAACAGCAGCAGCATGTGTTTACAAGCTATTTGCACATCACCTTCAGAGAAACAGCTATTCAAGCACTATCCCTGTTTTTACTTGAATTCATTGTCTTTTTGTTGTTGACCTTGTAGGAAAGTTTTTCTATTCTGGATATTTATTTGTTATAGAAACAGAATTTGCAAATATTTTCTTGTATTCTATTCAACTTCCATAAGTTGTCTTTTTTTTATTTTCTTGATAATATCCTTTGAAACATAACGAAAAATTGTGGTAAGGCCCAATTTATCTATATTTTATTTTTCTATTGTTCATACTTTGATGTCATATCTAAGAATCCATTGCCAAACCCAAACCCATGAAGATTTAGCCCTATGTCTTCTAAGATTTTTATACTTTTAGCTCTAATGTCTGGGTCATTGATCCAATTTGAGTTAAATTTATGTACAGTTTGAGGAAAGGGTACAACTTCATTCTTTTTTATTTTTTCATGTGCAAGCACTGTTTATTGAAGAGACTTTTCTTGTTGACTGAACTTGATAACTTTGTTAAAATAATTAATTGGCCATAGATACATGGGTTTATTTATGCACTATAAATTCTATTCTGTAGGTCTACAAGTCCATCCTTATGCCAGTACTCTACTTTTTTGAGTACTGGAGACTTATAGTAAGTTTTGAGATTGGGAAGTGTGAACCTCAAATTTTGTTCTTTTTACAAAGTTGTTTTAGCTATTTCGGGGTCCCTTGTAATTCCCCTTGCAAATAAATTTGAGGATTAAGAATGCCCCTGCTTTTTAATACACTGTCTAGGTTTGTGATAGGTTTTCTTCCAAGGAGCAAGTGTCTTTTAATTTTATGGTTGCAGTCACTATCTGCAGTGGTTTAGGAGCCCACAAAAACAAATTCTATTGCTGTTTCCATTGTTTTTCCATCTATTTGTCATGAAGTGATAGAACCAGATGCCATGATCTCAGTTTTTTGAATGTTAAGTTTTAAGCCAACTTTTTCTTTCTTCTTTTTCACCTTCATCAAGAAGCTCTTTAGCTGCTCTTCACTTTCTGCCATTAGAGTGGTGTTATCTGCATAGCTGAGGTTATTAATATTTCTCCTGGAAATTTGCACTTTGGATAATATTAATATTTCAACAATGGTTAACTTTCTCATTTACCAACGTGGGATATCTATTTCTTTTTAGCTAATTTAAAATTACAGCAATATTTTTAAAGCTTTTAATGTATACATCTTTCATCTCCTTGATTAAATTTACTTTTAGCTATTTTTACTCCTATTATAAATAAAAGGTCTTTCTTAATTTGTCTTTAGTTTCAGATTGCTCATTGTAGATATGTAGAAACACCACTTAATTTTTGTGTGTTTATCTTATACCTTGCAAGTTTTCTTAATTTATTAACTATAGTAGCTTCCTTGGTGATTTTTTAAAAATTTTCTATATATGGGAACATATCATTTGTGAATATAGATATTTTCAGCTCTTTCTTCCCAGTTGAAATACCTTTCACTTTTATTCCTACCTAATTGCTCTGGCTAGAACTTGTACTATGTTGAATAGCAGTGATGAAAGTGAGAATCCTTGTTTTATTCCTCATATTAGGGGAAAAGTTTTGCATCTTTAACTATTGGATACGATGCTAGCTGTGTTTTCTCATAAATACCCTTTATCAAGTTGAGGGATTTGCCTTCTATTCATGCATTTCTAAGTGTTTTTATTATGAAAGGTTTTGGATCTTTTCAAATGTGTTTTCTGTATAGATTAAAATAATAATGTGGGTTTTTTCTTTGTACTATTAATATGGAGTATTACACTGATTGATTTTATTATGTTGAAACACTGCTGCTTTTCTGAGATGAATCTCACTTGGTTTTTTAATATGCTGTTGGATTCAACTTGCTAGTATTTTGCTGAGAATTTTTGCATTTATATTCATAAAAGATGGACTGTAATTTTCTTGCCATATCTTTATCTGGTTTTGTTATCAGTTTGTTTCATAGAAGAATAAGGATGAGTTATCCCCCTTTTTATGAATTAGAGGAGGATTTTGGCTAATTATTCTTTAAATATTTGATAAAACTTTATAGTGAAGCCACCTACTCCTGGACTTTCTTAGTTGGGAGATTTTTAATTACTGATTCAGTCTCTTTATTTGAGATTTTCTACTTTTTCTTGA
This sequence comes from Dama dama, assembly GCF_033118175.1. Classification (NCBI taxonomy): domain Eukaryota; kingdom Metazoa; phylum Chordata; class Mammalia; order Artiodactyla; family Cervidae; genus Dama; species Dama dama. The sequence continues at coordinate 74,725,067 of NC_083713.1, forward strand.
GACAGCTTAGCTCCTCCAGGTGTTTATAGAAATTTGTCCATTACATCTATGTTATAAAATCCATTGGTATACAATTTTCACATCACTACTTTATAATCTTTTTTATTTCTTTGAGGTTAGTAGTAATGTCACTTCTTTTATTTCTGATTTTAGTTATTTGTGTCTTCTCTCCTTTTTTCTTTGTAAGATTTGCCAACTTTTTAAATCTTTTCAAAAAATTTATTTCTGATTCTAAAAGATTCTAAAAGAACAAAAAATAAAAAAACTAGCAGATGAACAAACTAAACAGCAAAAAATAAAATGAGAAAGAGATAGAAAACCAGCCTCTCCAAGTCTGAAGCCTGGCTTTATCCTGGTGCTCTCCTGAGCACTTCGTCAGGTCTGTGCTGACTCCAGGCATCCGCACCAGGTGGAAGCTCGCACGTCTCAGCCTGCCCGCATCTCGCCCTGGGCATACACGTAGCTTTCTAAATTCTCAGCATACATTGCTACTTCTAAGGGTCTTAGTTCTCTGAAAAACTCTCCGCAGCTTTTTGTCTGGACTTCATGCAGTCTAGTTTATTCTTTGACTGCAATTTTTTGTCACAGGTATCTCAAAGACTGTCAGTTTGCTTTGCAGGATTTTCAACCAACGTTCATTGCTCTTCTAGCATGAGTTCTGAGTTAATGAAACAAAGATGATCACTTTGCATTAGTTTTTCAAGTAACACCAGACAGGTTAGAATTGACGTACATAATATTTGTCAATGATATTTTCTCTTCTCCCTCCAGAGCTATAGAAAGAGTGCCACATTGTGAATTCTGGCCACCACTGCTTCAAGAACAAGTCCGTTCCTACATGAGAGGTTGGTGGTGGGGAAGGGTGCATTGGGGATGTAAAGGCAAGTAAAATTATCACAAAACATATCTACCATGTTGAAGCAGCTTCCTCATGATTAGGTATTTGTTTGGTTAGTGCAAACTTTCACTGTTATCCAGGATTCTGACAGTTTCTACTTTTTCTTCAGTGTTCCGGTGGGGAGATGAGAGGTTGGAGCTACCTGGTTTACCATCTTGCTCATGTTTATATAAGAACGTTCTTGGTTATTATCTCTTCAAATGTTTGTTCTGCCTTATTCTTCCCTCCCCCTCCTTCTGAAACTCCAATGATACATATATTCCATCAGGTCAGTTCAGTCACTCAGTCCTGTTCGACTCTTTGCGACCCCATGAACGGCAGCACGCCAGGCCTCCCTGTCCATCACCAACTCCCGGAGTCCACCCAATCCCATGTCCATCGAGGTGATGATGCCATCCAAACATGTCATCCTCTGTTGTCCCCTTCTCCTCCTGCCCTCGATATTTCCCAGCATCAGGGTCTTTTCCAATGAGTCTGCTCTTCACATCAGGTGGCCAAAGTATTGGAGTTTCAGCTTCAACATCAGTCCTTCAAAAGAACACCCAGAACTGGTCTCCTATAGGATGGACTGGTAGGATCTCCTTGCAGTCCAAGGGACTCAAAAGTCTTCTCCAACACCACAGTTCAAAAGCATGAATTCTTTGGTACTCAGCTTTCTTTATACTCCAACGCTCACATCCATGCATGACCACTGGAAAAACCATAGACTTGACTAGATGGACCTTTGTTGACAAAGTAATGTCTCTGCTTTTTAATATGCTATCTAGGTTGGTCATAACTTTCCTTCCAAGGAGTAAGCATCTTTAATTTCAAGGCTGCAATCACCATCTGCCAAGATTGTGAAGCCCAGAAAAATAAAGTCAGCCACTGTTTCCACTGTTTCCCCATCTGCCATGAAGTGATGGGACTGGATGCCATGATCTTAGTTTTCTGAATGTTGAGCTTTAAGCCAACATTTCCACTCTCCTCTTTCACTTTCATCAAGAGGCTTTTTAGTTCCTCTTCACTTTCTGCCATAAGGGTGGTGTCATCTGCTTATCTGAGGTTATTGATATTTCTCCCGGCAATCTTGATTCCAGCTTGTGCTTCCTCCCCCCAGCGTTTCTCATAATGTACTCTGCACAGAAGTTAAATAAGCAGGGTGACAATATACAGTCTTGACATACTCCTTTTCCTATTTGGAACCAGTCTGTTGTTCCATGTCCAGTTCTAACTGTTGCTTCCTGACCTGCACACAGGTTTCTCAAGAGGCAGGTCAGGTGGTCTGGTATTCCCATCTCTTTCAGAATTTCCCACAGTTTATTGTGATCCACATGGTCAAAGGCTTTGGCATAGTCAATAAAGCAGAAATAGATGTTTTTCTGGAACTCTCTTGCTTTTTCGATGATCCATCGGATGTTGGCCATTTGCTCTCTGGTTCCTCTGCCTTTTGACATCATATCTCAGATCTGCAGTAGCGGGCCTATCGTTTCACTCTCTTTTATCCCTGTGTTGGGTTTGACAGTTTCTATGACATGAGTCGAGTTCATGGATCTTTCCCTCTGCTCTGTTTAGTGTGCTGCTTACTCCAGCAAATGGATTCTTCAGTGACTATACTTTTCAGCTCTAATATTTTCATCTGTCCTGTTTTTATTGTTTCCATCCCTCTGCTGAAATTCCCTATTTCTTTCATTATGCTTTCCATACTTTTTATTGACCCTTTATTATTTTCGTTATAATTGTTTCATTATAGTGACTTCTGATGGTATGTTTTTCTTCTAGATTTATATCTGCTCTTTGATGAGTGAACTTAGTTTCCCTGATTTTGATCTCACTCCAACCAACAAACACACTCTCTTTCTTTGGTTGGTATAGTTTTTACCACATAGTAAGACACTTAATTATGATGTTGCTCCACTGGAACATCACAGCTAAGACTATAAACTGAAGAACAGATGCACTGATTTTTAAATCTCATTTTCACACTTTCCAAGGAGTTTGATTTGGGTAAAATCACTTCAGCTCTTCAAGTCTCAGTTTCTTCATTTGTAGTATAGAGATAAGATAATCTACCTTGTAGAATATTTGTAAAAAATTAAAGAATAAAGGAGCACAGTGCCTGGATATTTATTAAGCAATTATTGAACTATTCTTCTTAAATTTATTTTGTGACTATAACCTCACTGAATTTTAATTTCTTTATCTGAAAAATGAGTATTATATCATGTAATAATAACATTGCATCATGTGCTTTTCTATATAAAATAACATAATTTTAACAACTGAAATTCATAGCACAATTTACAAATTATAAGGTATCTTACACAGATAGCATTCCCATAGAAACCTGAAGGTGACTATATATACATATTTTTATTTTTAATTGTAGCACTTTTTTCAGTGCGCTGAGCCTTCGTTACAGTGCACAGGTTTCTCTCGTTGCAGACAGTGAGCTTAGCTGCCCTGCATCGTGTGGGACCTTCATTCCCAGATTAGGGATCAAACCAGGGTCCCCTGCATAGGAAGACAGATTCTTAACCACTGGACCACCAGGCAAGTCCCTGAAAGGTGGGTACCGCTTTCCTATTCTATAGATGAGGAGACCTCTGCCTGGAGAGAAATGTCATTATTCACAAGTGATCAGAGACAGGTCATAAGCCGGCACCCATGTCTCTTTAATCATGGTCCCACACACTTTATACTGCTTGATTCTAGATACTATAAGAGCAGGCTTAGAGGAACTCAACCATTTCTATTCTTTGGGCCAAAATGCACAAATGGTCTCATGGTTTCCTTTCGTTTCCTTAATGCATTATAAAAATTGCTGATTTGCTGTTTTATGTTCTTTTCCATGGAGTTTCTGAGCATTTTTTCATGCTGCATTTCTTTTCATCATCTCTTGCTTCTATTTCCAAATGTTGCTATTTGTTCAACCTGGTTTTGCTCTGTGAGGTGTTATTTACAATACATGCTAATTTAATCCTTGTTCAGGGAAAAATGAGGACCAATTTGCATACTTTTACAGATCATTGAAAATTCGAGCTTGGAAGAACTCACCTAGGACTAGAATCCTCTTTATTTAATCAGTGACATGTATATATGTAGTGCTTGACCATAATACAAAAATGGGTAAATATCATTCACAAAATTGTGATTGATTGCAAGCATTATCTGTCACCCATCTACTATAAAACCTATTTCCTACACACAAATTTTGAATATAAACTCAGAAACCGATAATGTGTAAAACTTAGGATTTGAGAATGCTTAAGTTGAAAGGGAAATTATCCATCATCCCAAACAGATGAAACCAACACAAGTGACTGCAGAGTCACTCAACACACGGAGCACATGGGGGCCAAATGCCAAGGCCACTGGTCCCCACATCTCCCAGGACAGCATCCTTGTTGGAGTTCTTAACCTCATTCCATTATCATTTACTTACCTGGCTCTTCATCTCTGTGGAACCAACATCTTTATTAAAGAGAAACCCACTCTCAATAGTAAATTTACCTGTTTTCTCAGTTTATAATACATCCTTTAGATCCAGTTTCCTTTAAGAGAAACTCTGAATTGATGAAGTATTTCAGTTAGGTCTTGGAATTTAGCATTTAGTTTGAATATATATTTAATTAGAAATAGCATACATTTATAGGAAGATTCCAGCCTTTAGAAGAGTTTTGAATTTCTGATTTCTAGTGTTGCCTACTATTGATACTAAATATTTCAATAGTTGCCACCATCTCTCTGAATATCAGGCCCTCTGCTAAATATTCTATATGAATTAAATCAGTGAATTGTCAGAACAAGTCTATAACTTGTTGTTTTAGAAAAGTCATCTTATATATCTGCTCTCAGTTGCCTCCTCAGAAAAGTATGATATTAATGCTTGCCTTTAGTAAGCACTGATGAGGAGAAAATGAAATTATTTCTGTACAAGACAGTTAAATGATATTTGAGTATTCAGATATTGAATGTTTTTTTTCCTTTTTTTCCCCCTTTCATTATTTATTGAATCTTTACCAGTAACTGACAAGTTAATTTAGTATATACTGTTCATTTTACAAGTTCTCCGCTTTTCATAACTTTGATCATGTTAGATTTTCCACCAGGAATATTCATCTACTTTACTCTCAAGATGTCTGTAAATCTACTCAGTGCTTCAAAGCCCAATCCAATGCCCTCTGTTCTTGAAGATTTTCTGATTTTCTAAACAAGATAGTTTCTTTCTCCTCTGAACATTCAGAGTTTTTTAATCTTTGTTGTGGTGATTGTTTTCTATTAATACTTTAATTGTGCTCTATATGTGTCTCTTTTATTTGTTCTTTATCCTGTGAGCCCTCAAGGCCTGAACCTCTGCCATGTGATTAGAAAACTGTATATCACAATTCTCAGTAAATGATGAATTAATTTCAGCTCTAACTAGTATTAGTTACAGTTACAGACCAGCAAAGTTTACTGGTTTTAAGACAAAATGAAATGGATGAGGAGTTCATTAAGACTATATCTGATGTTTGTTGAAGCTCTGTTATTGGCAGTTGCCTAGGGGACACAGTGGTATTTGTCTTTGGAATGCATCCTCCCTTGGTCCAGAAAAAAAGACCACTTTAGGGAGTTATTTTAGTTATGCAAATGCATGAGAAAACTGCTTGAAACCAAGAGGTTAAGTATTTTTATTAGTCATGCAAACTGGAGGTATTAGCAACATGGTGTCCCTGCAGGGTCAGGTAAATTTATTGTGTGTATTTTGTGTTCTTACCTAAATGTGGATTTTGAGTTCAACCTCTAAAAACTGGTGTTGCTTCTTTTGGGAAAATGTTTCTCTGTTCAAAAATTATTCAAGTCAGTTACAGAGCAAAGTTTTGAAAGATGACAGATGAAGGTGTAGACTCAGATGAAGATGTAGTTTTGCTTTGGACTCTGGGTTAAGCATGCCATTCCCACCCTGGTTCATTCTGCCAGTGACCCAAATGGGATACTTTTCTGTGAAAATCCCCTGACTGTGAGACAGGAAACAAATAAACAAAAAAACTAAAAAAAAAAAAAAAAAAAAAAGCAACACACACACACACACACACACACACACACAAATATTCTGTTTTGCCTTATTTGTGCCAGAAGGGCCTGCCAGGGTAGCACTTGCCTCCTGGGGTGAGAAATTTCCTTAGTTGTTCATATTGAAAAGAAACATTTTCCCTGCAGAGGGAGGCATCTGGGTGGAGGAAAATGAGAGCAAGAACTTAAACTTAAGGCTTTCCTGTAAGGTGAGTGCAGAGAAAAAGAGAGCGAGCCAGGCATTATTAGAGGGAAAAGAAAAAGTGACTGGCCCTTAAGGAGAACCAGCGCCCTCTCTTTCTGACAGAGTCCTTCTTATATCCCACCAATGAAAAATTCTCCGAAGGGATGGTCATGCAGCCGGAGGTCTGGAATCTGGTGGTCTCGCAGCTTCGAGAAGATAGGCACCAGTGAGATAACAGGATGCCATTTGGGCAATTTGGCCAGTCTCAAGGATCACTGTGATTTAATTCTTTGTTTGACAGGTCGACATAATGAGCCATCTTATCAGTGAGACCCCCAGGTGGACCCTATCATTTCCCAGAGAATAAATAAAATAGAATTTCAAATACTTTAAAGTGGGGAACAGATATATTAAAGGACCAGGGAACTCAGGAATTTTCTAGGAATGGAAAACCCATCTTTGAAATATTAATGTCCTTGGGCAATTTGGGAAATCAGCGGAGCAGGTTGAGCTTCAGTGAATGGCTGATGTTTTCTCCACTGGAATCCTGGGGGGATGTGCCCACAGGACAGACTAGAAAAGCCAGAGAGCAGAATTCCAGAAAATGTGTGGCTTCCAGCAACTGGCAAACAGAGCCATGGCTGCCAGTGCCTTTGGACATTTGCTCTTGCAACAATAGTTATATATTTTCTGTTACTGTGATTCTTATTTGTTTCAGAAGTTCCTCAGCAGAGTCTAAAATCCAAGCCAAAGTGAGTGAAATGTTAAATATTATTTTTGAATAGATAAACCTTTTATAGGGCTTCCCTCATAGCTCAGTTGGTAAAGAATCTGCCTGCAATGCAGGAGACCCTGGTTCAATTCCTGGATCAGGAAGATCTGCTGCAGAAGGGATAGGACACCCTCTCCAGTGTTCTTGGGCTTCCGTTATGGTTCAGCTGGTAAAGAATCCGCCTGCAATGTGGGAGACCTGGGTTCAATCCCTGGGTTGGGAAGATCCCCTGGGGAAGGGAAAGGTTACCCACTCCAGTGGGTGAATTCCATGGACTATACAGTCCATGGGGTTGCAAAGAGTTGCACATGACTGGGCAACTTTCACTCACATTCACTCAAACCTTTCATAGAGCAAAACAAAACAAACCAGAAAACCCCAATAAGCAAATAAACAAACAAAAAACCCTTCACCACCACCACAAAAAAAAAAAAGAAAAAAAGAAATCCACCACAAGGATCATGATCTTATGAGGAAAAATTAGCTGTTTTTCATATTCATGCTAAATGTCTGTATTAAGATTTATCTTCTACTCAGCTTTTGTTAAATATCTACTATTTCAAAAAAACCTATCATTATTCTGGAAAAATGCTGGACCACATTCCCTCTGATGCTACTCCTATCACTTGTGGAATGAGTATTATCTTCCAGAAAAGAGATCAAATTTCTAGCCCCATCTCTGCTACTGTGCCAAGCACTTTATATCCTGTGTAACAACAATCCTGTGAGGTTGGTGGCATTAGTTTCATTTTATGTTTGAGACAGTTGAAGCTTAACTGCATTAGGTTAAGTCCACCAGTGGCTGAGCTGGGCCATTCATCAGAGAAAGTTCATCAGTGAGTGACCCAAGCCCGAGCCAAGCCTCTTGGCTTGTAGAGTGCATATTCTTTAAGACCTATGCTAGTACCTTCTATGCGGGATTGCCTCACATAACACTCTCTGTGGTTCTCAATCATGAGAATGTCAAGGCACTGGAGGATTTTCTGCTCTTGTCCCAAACTGTGTTTCATGTTCTTGGATCTTTCTTTAATCAATTATGAATGTCTTGATTGATAAAAATAACTCATCCTCTTGGCTTTCTTTTTTTTAAACAAGTTTGTATTTTGGGTAGATACTTCTTGAGATCAATGACTGTTACCTGAGTAGATCTAAGAAATTAAAATATCTAAGTCTTCGTATGCTTTAAAAAGTACAGAGTTATCTTCAGGAGACTGAACTCATGTGTTTGGGAAAATTCATATGCATCATTAAAGTTTTACTTTATACCCAGATATTTATTATTATGCAAACTTTGTTTTTCCATAATTATATGAGAATTAACTTTGAGAAATTTAATAGTGTTTGGAACAAACAGCATTTTGACCAAAAGGCATGAATCCAACGTTCTCATTATTTACCTTCTGTACCAAAAGAAAAAGAAACCCACTTTTAAAATCTCTGCCAGATTTTTTAAAGATATAATTGCTTATCCAACACATACTTTGTAGTATTTAATTATAAAAATAGAATAACAACAATTAAGCAATAATAATAATGGCAATAAACATTTTTTTTTAGTGTTTTTCATTTTTTTTTATTATTATTATTATTATTTTTTTCCAGTGGGTTTTGTCATACATTGATATGAATCAGCCATAGATTTACACATATTCCCCATCCCGATCCCCCCTCCCACCTCCCTCTCCACCCGATTCCTCTGGGTCTTCCCAGTGCACCAGGCCGGAGCACTTGTTTCGTGCATCCCACCTGGGCTGGTGATCTGTTTCACCATAGATAGCATACATGCTGTTCTTTTGAAATATCCCACCCTCACATTCTCCCACAGAGTTCAAAAGTCTGTTCTGTATTTCTGTGTCTCTTTTTCTGTTCTGCATATAGGGTTATCGTTATCACCTTTCTAAATTCCATATATATGTGTTAGTATGCTGTAATGTTCTTTATCTTTCTGGCTTACTTCACTCTGTATAAGGGGCTCCAGCTTCATCCATCTCATTAGGACTGGTTCAAATGAATTCTTTTTAATGGCTGAGTAATATTCCATGGTGTATATGTACCACAGCTTCCTTATCCATTCATCTGCTGATGGGCATCTAGGTTGCTTCCATGTCCTGGCTATTATAAACAGTGCTGCGATGAACATTGGGGTGCACGTGTCTCTTTCAGATCTGGTTTCCTCAGTGTGTATGCCCAGAAGTGGGATTGCTGGGTCATATGGCAGTTCTATTTCCAGTTTTTTAAGAAATCTCCACACTGTTTTCCATAGCGGCTGTACTAGTCGGCATTCCCACCAACAGTGTAAGAGGGTTCCCTTTTCTCCACACCCTCTCCAGCATTTATTGCTTGTAGACTTTTGGATAGCAGCCATCCTGACTGGTGTGTAATGGTACCTCATTGTGGTTTTGATTTGCATTTCTCTAATAATGAGTGATGTTGAGCATCTTTTCATGTGTTTGTTAGCCATCTGTATGTCTTCTTTGGAGAAATGTCTGTTTAGTTCTTTGACCCATTTTTTGATTGGGTCATTTATTTTTCTGGAATTGAGCTGCAGGAGTTGCTTGTATATTTTTGAGATTAATCCTTTGTCTGTTTCTTCATTTGCTATTATTTTCTCCCAATCTGAGGGCTGTCTTTTCACCTTACTTATAGTTTCCTTTGTAGTGCAAAAGCTTTTAAGTTTCATTAGGTCCCATTTGTTTAGTTTTGCTTTTATTTCCAATATTCTGGGAGGTGGGTCATAGAGGATCTTGCTGTGATTTATGTTGGAGAGTGTTTTGCCTATGTTCTCCTCTAGGAGTTTTATAGTTTCTGGTCTTACATTTAGATCTTTAATCCATTTTGAGTTTATTTTTGTGTATGGTGTTAGAAAGTGTTCTAGTTTCATTCTTTTACAAGTGGTTGACCAGCTTTCCCAGCACCACTTGTTAAAGAGGTTGTCTTTTTTCCATTGTATATCCTTGCCTCCTTTGTCAAAGATAAGGTGTCCATAGGTTTGTGGATTTATCTCTGGGCTTTCTATTCTGTTCCATTGATCTATATTTCTGTCTTTGTGCCAGTACCATACTGTCTTGATGACTGTGGCTTTGTAGTAGAGTCTGAAGTCAGGCAGGTTGATTCCTCCAGCTCCATCCCCTTCTTAACTTTCTTCACCACTTTCACCTTTTTAGCCTTGTTGACAGCATCAGCCTTCTTGGCTTCAGGTTTTTTCTCCTTAGTATCTGGCTTCTCAGTCTTTTCATCCGCCATCTTGCAAGATGGGAAAGAGGGCAATAAACATTTTTGAATGCTTCTGTCAAGCTTTATATTAAATGTTTTGCATTATTTAATTACATTTTATAGCATCTCCAACAGATAAGAGCTATTAGAACATTTTACAGCTAGAAAAAAATTTGAAAGATTATTAACTTGTCCAAATTCCCACAACTTTTAAGTTAACAGTTGTGGTCTCCTCCAGACCCCAAAATTTTAGCCACTAAGTTTATTGCCTTCTAGAGAGAAAGTGAAAACAGTGTCAAAAGGATTGTGTTTATACCTTGTGGTTCAGCTGCTATCTTAGAATTCTAAATAAAAACTTTGTACTTGGACATATTCTCATTATTTAAAATACATGTGAAACAATAGGAAATGTGTTACCATCTTTGGTCATGTATTGAGAATCATAAATATTTATCACTTGAATTATGAGAAAAATGGGAAAGAACTTTTTCTGTCATTTTGAAAAGTGAAGCAAAAAGAATAAAAGAAGGAAGGACGACGCTAGAGAGATAAAATATATTTTCTTTACATTATATGTTGTGGGCAATGACATCCATATATCTATATTCCATTTTACCAGGTTTACGTTTCATCCTTGGCTTATGTTATATTGTGATCATGTGAAATGCCCATGTTACTTGAAATTACTACATAAATCATGCCCTCCTAAGTTGACATCATCTAAAGAAATGCTGGTGGTGGTGGTTTAGTCGCTAAGTCACATCCGACTCTTGCGACCCCTTGGATGGTAGCCAGCCAGTCTCCTCTGTCCATGGGTTGGTTCTCTAGGCAAGAATGCTGGAGTGGGTTGCCATTTCCTGTAGTTGGTAGGAAACGATAGCTTTCTGGTTATTATTTGTTACCTTGCAAACATCATTTCCAATGGTCCAAACCCTTAGCAGGGAGCCGTACCTATTTTCAGACAAGGTTTAGTATTTTGCAGGAGTACTCAGCTCAACTGTAGCAGCACTGAACTGATGCTGCACACGGCTCTAAGGCAAGCCTAGCCTCACTCTGTGGCACAAGGCCCCGTCCAGGGCAAACACTAGCATCACCCCTAGGAAGGGAAAGGAATCTGAGAGCACTGCTGGGAGGGCAAAGAAATCTTCTGAGAGCTCTTTAGGAGAGCTGTGTCAATAATCCAGCAATTTATACTTTACCAAACGATCAGACTCTCCTTGGAAGCTATCTAAGCTTGCAGAAGGGTGAAAGCCGTGGCTGCCTGCTCTTTGCTGCTGATCCCAGAGCTTCAGATCCTGGGCTCAGCGCATCCGTGGGTGCCTCAGGCGCCTGCCTGCCCCGGGCCAGTAGGCCGCCTGCCAGCCATTTGCTACCACTCTGATTATCCGCTTTCCTCCTGGATCCCACACTGAGATCCCACTTATGTTTCTGAAATTTTGGTGAAGAGGATGATCAGTTTTTAGTACAACAGCATGTGTAGAATTGGCATTCTTTGGAAAGTTTTAAAAAATCTCATTTTTTTAATCCCTCAAAGAAAATGACCCTTTGAGAGAGGCAAGGGAACTTCTTTCACTGCTTAGACTTTAAGGTGACCACACATATTTACAAGTGAGGGGGGCAAGGGAGAATACCAATCAAATTCTGGGAAATCCAGGCATATATTCAATACATGTTTATTATGTGCCAAGCATTAAGTGCTAGAAGCATAATGACTAATAAAGCAGATGGAATCTTGATCCCCATGGAGACTGAGCTAATGAGAGACAAGTACAATAAACACATAAGTAAGTAAAGTCACAATCTAATGTCAGACACCAGTAAGAACTGTAAAGTAAAACGTGTCAGTGTTAAGTGGATAGAGAGTGATGGTTTGTTGTTATGTAGCATATACTTTTTTTTTTTTTTTTGATTGGCTGCTTCAGCAATCAAGAATTATGTTTCTATGACTGTTTTCCAAATGTTAGGGTAAGTCTAAAATAAAATGAGGGAAGAGAGAATGTGCACATTTTGTGAACATCTTCATTTCTGGCATGATTTCAAGGTCCTTGCCTCATCAGCACCCAGCCTGTCTTCCTACTGCTTCAACCAGAGGAGCTTGCGTTTGCTCCACATGTAGTGCTTTCCTAAAAATTTTCATTGGAGATTGGGGGTTCATGTCTAAATATGCTTCCTTAGATCACATATTCATTTAACACAGTCGGAAAGGGGAGAAGTAACTTGGCCAAGGATGCCTGAGTTCCTTAGTGGCCAAGGAAGACCCAGGCTCTCTCTTCACTGTCTATGGTGGAACCCCTGGTTCTGGGTAGGACCCCGACCCTGAAACGGTCAGAGTG